>NC_045560.1:114683378-114708378 GCF_009819795.1 Aythya fuligula
ACAAACTGCTGGCCGTAGCAAACTTACAGGATGAAGTTCTTTATTGTTTATGGTTTGTGGGTTGATGTATTCATGCCTTGTTTATTTGTGAAATGAACAAAAATCAGTAAGCGGGCATGAACAGAAGTTGGCCGCACAATCAATTGTACTACCCACCCACCCACCCTCATTTTCCAAGGACCTTGCAAGGAAATTTGCTGAACTAGGTCTAAGCTGTAAGCTGCCTTTAGAAAAAGGGGGGAAAAAAAAGTCATTAGAGGATGCACCAAATTGTGACATTATGCCCTTAAGCCAAAATAACATTGAATGGAGTTCCTACCTCATTTTAACCTCCTGAATAAAGGTCTTAAGTTCCATAGCTAGCTGTTGTCATAGTCAAGTGATGTCAGACAATTTTAAGGAAAAAAAAAGTTATACTTTGATATCTGTCAGTCTGACTAATAAAAGAGAAAATCATTAACATGTGTTATGAATTTGTATAGTGTATTTTTATATTGCTTTACTGTGGTTATTGTGCACTTATTTACAAAACTGAGAAAGTCTCAGGTTGTCATTAGGAATCAAGGTCTTTTCTTATCGTCTTTAATTTTCTACTTAAACAGCATTCTGTTCTGTATAATGTCATTGCAGGAATGTCTTACCATGAGGCCATATAAAAAGAAGCAGTTAGCTGTAGACAAGGAGCAAGTATGTCTAGAACTTTGCATAGTTTGAACTAAATCCATAGCTGAGATTTTTGGTGAAAGAACTCTTTCTCCAAACTGTTGTCCTATAGTGTGAAGAAAAAATGGCTATCTTTCTTGTAATGATCTATAGAAGGAGACTGAGCCCAGTTAGTGCTATAAAAATAAGAAAACTTGGTCTGAAATTAATTCAAGGTTCAGGCAATGTACCTGAAGTTCTGATGTGATATATTCTTATTGATCTTGTGAAATTTAAATCCCTTCAGTCTGAACATTTCGTCATTCTTGCTTCTAATCTGGGTCCATTTTCTGGCAAAGAAACTTGGTGGAATCAGCCTTTGTGAGGCCATCTTGCTGAAGGGAATCCTTGGTTACATACATAATCTGTAGCTCCTCCTCTATGTTATTATCACTTGTATTTACTAGGAGGTTGCTTGGAACATAGAATGAAGGAAGTAAGTCCCACCAGTTGGTGGGATCTTAAGATCTTAAATTTGTTGCACATGAAACTCATATTCCGTGTCTTAGGGATATGGTTTAGTGGGGACTGCTAGCGTTAGGTCAGAGGTTGGACTCGATGATCTTGAGGTCTCTTCCAACCTAGAAATTCTGTGATTCTGTGAAATTCTGTATCTAATAAAATACACATTCTGAAATCATGTTTATTGAGTTGGAAAAGTTTGATGAATAGTCATCATGTGAATTTTTATGGCCTATGGATGTTCTTAAATTCCATTTGTCTGATTATGGAAAAGAAGTTTACAAGCAGAAAGACAGGATAGGATTATTCCAACTTGGAGATATTTTGAACTTAAAAGATACATCCGGGAAAGCAAAAAGCATTCTTTTGTTTTCCCTGTAGAAGTATCTCCTGCCACTCCTTGCTATAATGAGACACTAGCAGAATTGATGTTGATCCCCATCACACCACTTAGCTTTTTATACAGGAGAAGACCAAAGAAGCTGACTCAAAGACTGTTGGTAACATCTCCAAAATGGGATCCTGCTAACTTTCTAATAAGAGTGTTGTGTCTAAAGGTCATGGATAGGATGATTTTAGAGTGTTGGGAGTTGACGTTTAAGCCCATTCCAGTGGAATTGTCTCCCTCTGCTTGCTGAAGAAAGCAGACATTTTGATAAATTATAAGATCGTTATTTTCATCTCTTTCTATCCATTCTGAATGTGAAATCAGAACAAGAGGGTGATTGTTGTAGCTAGGAACAATAGGATGTTTAGAAACACACTTCTTCAGAAGTTGCCTCATTAAGTGTTAGACAGAATGTTGGGTTATGTCTATGTCTGTGATGTAAATAAACCCCATGGGAATATAAAGGATTATTTCAACCCAATAAATTGTGTACACCACTGTATTTTATTTTGGTGCAAAACAGGCAAGAGGAAGAGGACACAGTTCTACAGTTTTATTGCTTGATGATCATGTCTGCCTGCTAAAGAAGGATTGAAAACAAAATGAAACAAAACAAAACTGAACTGAACCAAACAAAGAAACAAAACTCTTATACATCCTGTTTATATTAATTCATGGAAAATAATAATCTGTGTAGATCTATGATTTGTCTGTCATATTTCCTAGCAATGCAGTTCCTGATAATTCATAACCAGTTTGTTAGTTTAGACTTGTCTATGTGACATATGGAATGCCACTATTCTGCTCTTCCACAGTCTTTAAGCATTTTCAGTCAGCCAATTTTTTCTATTATCAAAAATAAGTTAACTGCATGATTTACTCAAGTTGATCTCAGTACCTTAAATTTCCCAGCAAAATATGTCCCTAAGAGGAATCGCTGGTTAAATTATCTGAAATAACACTTTTGAGAAATGAAACAGGTGTGATTTGAATACACATTTTGTTTAGATTTTAATAGCTGGCCAGACCTATGCTTAGTTAATAGAACTAAAAACCATTATTTAAATATTATGTAGATTTGTTTAATTTGAGTTTGGCTTTTAAGCTAAAATATACCACCCCTCTTTGTCAAGGTATATTGCTTTTTATTGAAAAACAAACAAACAAACAAACAAACAATCAAAAACCAGTGGATCAACAGTGGTGAAAATCTGTTATTAGGATTTGATCATGTCAGAGATTAATGTAGTTGTTACCTGTTTTACATGTAAGCAAGCACAGAGATGTTTCATCACTGGTTAATAGTGTTTCAATAAGCACATCATCTTTCAGTAGGTAGTGGTGCAGAGTAGTCTAATAAAACTTAAAAAGAGTGTCATTTTGGAAGTTTGAGTTTTGGACAGTAAGGCTGATAATGATAGTAGACTTTAAAAAACAAAGCAAAACAGGATGAAAACACGGGATATTAAAGAAGTAAATAAAAATCCTTTCTTGCCAAACATCATGAAAGGCTCTGTAAGTGAGTGTTTGAGGACCATTTGCCCCATAGGTACACATAACAGTTACTTCAGTCTTAATTCAATCTGGTTGCAAATTGAGAGCCCAGTTTTGTAAAAGGACCTGAATGAGCAGATTTTGCATGTTTCAGAGTGTATCTGAACAAATATCTGCACTGATACTTAAGTATCTTCTTCAATCTGCTCAGCCTGTTCTTCCTCAGGTTGATGTAGGTTTTGAGACAAATGTCAGTGGAAGCTTAAGTGGATTGTTCATCTATTATGATTTAGCAGATCTGATAGAAATGGATTCTGTTACTGTAGATCACAAGATTAAAACTTTGGCTGGAAATCTTTTATTCTTTTTTGACTAAAAACTAATGAAATTCCTACTGAGACTTTACCAGGAAAATAATATAAATCTGCAATTAATTAATTGTAAACATCCATATTAATTCTAAATAAATTTTTAACCAATGCATAGTAAAGAGAAGACTTTGTCCTTGATGAACATTAATCTTCTAACTGATTTATTTTTTTTAACTTGTTCTACATTATTTCACTAATCCTACAGTAAGTTTTACACAAAAGAAAAAAAAAAAAGAAGGCCACCTAGAGATCACTTAAATAAAGATTAGGACCATGATACGTATTTCAGGTTTTTGTCTACCTTCCTTTTTTCAGAACATACTTTAGCTATTGTAGAATAAGAAGAATATGTATCTCCCCTCTCTATCGCTACAGCCCATTATCATCAGTAGAAACTTTGCATTTAAGTAAATAGTAAAATGTTAATTTAGCAGGTGTTTTTTTTTTTTTTTTTTTTTTTCTTCTATATAATGTTTTGTATTGTGTTTATCTGGCCAACAATTACAATTAAAAGCACAAAGAGTTCCCAAAATGGAGTTGTTTGTTACTCTGTTGCAAAGCACCATTTACAGTTTTCCTTTTGCAGAAACATGTACTGAAACTCATTTCCCTTCTTACCATTTTTAAGAATTTTTCACACTTCACTTTACACAACTGCAATTGTTTTGGTGCAGTAAGGTTTAGAAAATCACTTTTGCATAGTGATATTCTACCATACAGAAGAAGACAAGAACTAATTTTAAAAAACTTGCTGTATCACAAAAATTGTCACAAGTAAGGAGAGATGTTATATTTTGGATTATAAAATCAATATTTATAAATTTTAGGGATCTCTAAATTAAGCTCAAATGTTCCGTGTACATTTTTGAAATTTATGTTTCAAATGTAGTAATGATTTAGGCTGTATCTCTGTAAAAAGATTTAATCCATCAGAACTTTTACTCATTTGGAGAATACCATCTTAGAAACATCATTTACATTATAAATGTATATTAATAGAAAATGTTAGTCTATGCACCAGAAACTTGAAAAACAAAAATATTTAGTATCTAAGTAATATATAAAATCTATATATTGTAGAATAGTTTCAGACTAAAAGGCTAAAAACTTTATCTTTAAGCTTATACGTAGAGTATAAAATGAAAATAAGTGCAGAAAAGTAAAAATCTATAGTTAGTGGACATTCAATAAGGTTATTTTAGTCTACAATTTGTAATTGCTTGATGTTTATAATAATTAAAAAAAAAGTTAAGACAAAGTTAAATTTAACATATGTGTATACTTTTGTTAATGGTCTTTGTGAGCATTAGTATATGCTCACTGGAGATCTGTAAATTAGAGAATACCTACTTACTGTCCCTTAAAAAATAAAATTTAATAGCTGCACCTGTAGAGAATAAAAGTAAAATAGTTTTCCTCTAAACTTATGAATGGTGTTGTAGTTTTGATATTTTGGATACTTTAAATCCCATTAATGTGATTTTTATAATTTTTGTTTTAAAGTTTTTTATGTTCCTTATACAGTACTCCTGAAAACTGTTATATTTCCCACATGAGCACAGAAATTACATCCCCTTAGTGATTTAATCATACACATTTGTTGTCAGATCACTTGGTTTAACTATTTCAATTTATCTGAAATTCATAAATAGTTTAATCATGAAACAGATATTACCATTTCTTTATTCCAAAAATTATGTGTATATGGGCAGAGGACTTTCCAGGACAGTTAGATTTCTGAACACTTAGTTTTATGATAGCAGAATACTCTTTAGTCTTAACAGTTAAAAGGTAATCTTTTAAATCTAAAATATTGAGATTTTTTTTCTCATCCCAGCTGCCAAAGTATATTTTTATGTCCTACATGTGTATTCTGACCTATAATACGTCCCATAGTGTTTTCTCCAAAACCTCTTCTAATCTAGGACTGCATAAATCTATTGAAAAATAGCAAATGATATTGCTTACATCAGTATAGTAATTCCTAAATTAAAATATTATGCAATATTAAAGTATTTAAATATTGCCTTTTTTTTTTTTTTCCTGTTGAACTCAAAGCAGCTTATTATATGTTTTGTAAATAATATCTTATTTTTTAAATAGCTGGATAATGGAGGTCTAGTGGTTAGGATTTGCTTATTGTAATGCTGTTGGTTAGCTATCATCACAAATAATTATTACTTGTGTTAATATAATATTTTTTCTTAGGTCTAAAATTCTGCACAAAAATCTAGTAGAAAGAAAAATAAAGGAATTTGGGAGCTTCTTTGTTTTATTTTTGAATTATTTTAAATGGAAAATTTCAAATTTTTATATAATGATGTGAGATATCTAGAAAGTTGCAACTTACTCCTTTGATGTAAATATGGATGATTCCAGCTATCTAATATACCATTCTTATGTAATTATTCTTAATCTCTGTTGATCTCATGCCCACAAATATGTTAGGTAGATTGTTTAAGAGGACTAGACTGATCATATTTTCAAGATGAATACAATGTGTATTTGGACCAATGAGAGTTTTGTTAACAGTAGTGCTGCCACTGTTATTCTACCTTTATTCTTGATCAGTGATACAAAAATAATACTTGTCTTGAAGAAAATATTTCTGAAGTATTATTGACTATAAAGAGTTTTCCAAAATACTTTATTTCAGCTTGGCTTTGGAGATTCAAGACTAAGATCACTCTGTCTTCCATAACAGCAATGAAAACACCTGGCAGATTATTTGTAATTCTAATCAGTTTTTAAACTATTGGCCTTCATTACACAGCCCACAGAGTGCTTGTGGCCCACAACATGTATAATTGTAACCCACCATAAATTAGTAGCATGGCCTCTATAATTTAGTGTTGCAGAAGCTATTGTTTATCCAAAAGAACATTGTTCTTGTGAAAAGATGAGTTACTTCCAATATGTATACTAATTACTGAAAATTATTGTATGACAATTGGATGTCCTCAGCCAGTCATAACAAAGAAATACTGTCAGGTTGTCAGCTCATAAACCTACTTCTTGGAGCTAAGGAACTGGCGATAAGCAAGCTTATGTTTTGAACACAGGTTGAATTTATCTAAAGCTGTATTTAGCTTTTCTGTTTCCGTTTCTGATCTAGGGCATTGTGTGTGCAAATGGGTATAGATAATACATCTGTTAACTTTTAAAATATTGTCATAACTGTACTGAGTAAATATTTGAAGATACCATTTACTATGACTTCTTCATGGTATAAACAGTATCAGTAAGAACTGATTAGATTGGCAGCTGTCCTTAATTTTCTTCAATTTTAGAGGTTTCTCAGGTTTCATGAATCTCTCTAGCAGTAGAAGATATTTTCAGCTGTGGTGGGGATGATTGTTAAATGCTTCTGTATTAAATACATAGGCAAGACCGCTCTATGCTATTGTAGGTTTGATGAACAAAGTACTTCAGAGTATAAATATGATATCTTCTTTCATGATTGATGTTAGGTAGGGGGTTCTATATTGAATGCCTTATTTGTGCGTGTAATTAAGACAAAATTTTAGTTTTGCAGTGCAATATAGATTTGGTTTATAGGTAGATGTAATAGCCTGTTTTACATTTTCTAATTCTTGATTGGAGAGGGGGGTAGCTCCAATGCTAAACTGCTCTTATGGCACTAACAAAGTTTGCTCAGAAAGCTTAGAAGAGAGTAAGGACTACTCCATTAAATTTTGGAAGCCAAATTATATCTTCATTGCTCAGATTTTGAATTCTGGCATTTCTTTATTATACTAATGTGGTGGTGCCTAACCTTAGATGGAACAGATCAATTAGTAAGAAAAGATATTATGTTCCCAGACTTCTATGACCATAAGTATATTTATGTGTGAATAAAATGCAGAACCCCTATTGCACAGTTGCATCTGCACCAGCCATGTGATACGAGGTCATTTGATCATCATTTTGGAGATACTGAAAACTTTGGTTAATGTAGAGTAGTATAGATATTTCATAGGGTGATTTGAGCATTATAGTACTTGCATACTATTCTTTTTATAACTGTAGATAAATAAAAATGGGTTCTTGATGTCTCTTTTTGTTGTATTATTTGTTTTTGTTTGTTTTGTTATTGTCTGGCAAAATCAAAGAATACTACTAGTTTGGAATTGCACACACTTTCACAGTTTAAAATTTTATTGTCCCACAGGACTTTTAATAAATGCTGATGATAACTTTCCTAGATCTTATTTATATTTTCTGGCATTTTAAATAATTTGTATTTTGTATTAATCTTATAGAGAATGGATATGTAAAGTGAGACAAACTTGGGAAAGCAAAATAAAATCACAAATGACATTTAGTGGGAAAACCATGAAAGGGAATTGTCTTTAATTAGTTCACAGTTGGAGATTTGTTCATACTGCTTATTTTAGTTAAGTCTTTCATTGGGGAGAAAAGAACTATTTAACTTTCAAGATCCTTGGAGGGGAGAGGGCCTTGAAACACTTATTATATATAACTCTCAGACACACCTTCCAAAATAAACGTTCATTTTTTAAGTAGCCATGCTATATTACCTTAATAAATACTTAATTATTTTTAATCTGTAAAGGTTACTGTTTGTATTGAAATTGTATTATTCTCAAAGCAGGACTAAAGGAGAGAACTTTAATATCCGTATCTCCCAGTTTGTGCACTGAAAAATAAAAGCTTTAACAGCACTGGAACTTATATTCTTGGCTTGAGTGATTTGTAGCATTTGCTTCTCAGCAAATTCTAAGATACCCATCCTTAAAATCAGCTCTTAATGCTGTCTTTCATGTCTAACAAATAGAACATCTCTGCATCTAAATTAGCAAAGCTACTTTGCTCCAAAACTGACACTAAACTATGTGGTATAAGATTGAAGCTGAAACCACATGCAACACATCATACACTTACCAGGTAACTGTCTCTCCACATCCATGCATTCAATTGTGAGAACCTCAAAAGTCACAGCCAGCAGTTCTTTCTTTGCATAGTCAGGAAAGAAGCTCCTATTGCTGTACTTTCAATCTACTCTTCATTTTACTTTTACAGCTATTTCTTTTTCATTAAAAATATATATATATATTTTTTTTTCTGCTAATAAACACATGAGGGTGTGTTAGAGCAGGATTAAATGAATGCTGTGAGTTGCAGTTCTGAAGATTTAGAGAATCTGAAAAATAATACAGTCAGTAATCTTGCTCAGTAAATTAGGAACTAGTATACATGGTGTATGCTGTTGGGATAGATATTTGTGTGCCATAGTGTCCAAGAGTTAGTTACTGACAGCAGTAAATGTCTTTATAGAAAATGAAAATCTTGTTCTATTTTTCTACTCATTTTTGCTATATTGAACACTGATAAAACTTTATAGTAACACACATATATGTATCTGAAAATAAATATTTATGTCTCTGCTGTGAATAGAAATCTTGTTTTGCTCCATTTGCCTTCCCTAAAACTATCCAAGATGTAAAGGGGTTACGAGGACAAAAATTATTCTAATTCTGCTTTACTAACAGATGTTCTTCAGTGCTATTTGTATGTTGGAAGTCTGACATTCCTGATTTTTTTAAAATCTGACCTGGTACTTAATAACATAGCTTTTAAAGTCACTTTAGTTTTTTATCTTACTTCCTCTCTTAACATTTTTGTTTTGGAATTTATTAATGTTTTTTAAAAAAATACAAATTCAAAACATGATTATTCATACAGGCAAGACTATCACAGATCATTTTCAGGTTTTCAGTGGCAATCTTATAGATCCCACAAGTTTAAGAAATATTTATAGTAAAGATTTATGTTTATCTTTTCCATACTACAGGCTCTAGATATGAAGTTCAAGCTATCTTATCAAGAATTTTCTCAGCCTTTAGATTTTCCTTTGTAGTAACCATTTTTGATGCTATTTGTAATAAAAATGAGTGTGGAAACACAGTATACATATGAAGGCAAAGTTTAATACTAATATTCTATCTTGACAGCAGCGATAAAAACTGGGAGGCTATGCCTCATTGTTTAGTGACAAAATTAATGACTATTATTATCCATCTTTCTCTTTACCTTTCTTTGCATCTGCATTCCTGAATACTGTGGACTGAAAATTAAACTTAAAAATTAGACTTTATACAGAGATGTTAAAGGATACTTTCTAACAAGTTCTGATTTGTCATTTTAATGTATTAGCTATTTAGTTTATTTGTTTATTTATTTTTATATCAAAAAAGTGTTTGAGTGGGGTTATAAAAACCCATGGCTATCAAAATATGTGAGATTGCTAAAATCTAAAGTGTTGATAACACTAGTTTATTAGATAACCAGAAGTTCAAAGTCTCCGCATCAGTAGATACTAACCAGGTATGATAAATGCTTTCATATTTAGTAACTTGAAAAAGCCTTTTCTTTTTTTTTTTTTTTTTTTTGTTTGTTTGTTTGTTTGTTTGTTTGTTTAAAATTTGTAGTTTATATAGTGCTATAGAGTACAGCTATTCAAGAATCTGACTTTCAGCATTTAATGTCTAGCTGAAGATGGCTACAGGTCTTGGTACCACTTCAGTTAAGAAAAATCCAAGCTTAGTTGTAAGTCCTTCTGATTCTTTGATGTGTAAGAAAGTTATGTCTTCTGGCTTGTACTACATCGACATAATGTATGTCGATGTAGTACAAGCTAGATGTAGCACATATCATATCATCTCAACTTATGATGAACATTATCAGATGTCTATTAGCCTATGGTGATTTTTTTCCCTAGAAATGACTTGTCACATCATACATCATCTTTCACTGAAGGATTTGGTTTTATCTTCTATTTTTGTACTTAGCAATGGTGAGAATTGGAGGCTCTCAGGATAGAAGTAGTGACAGCTGAGGAAGTAAAGAAATATGGAAAATGTAAGAAAATGTGTCATTTTATATTCTTATAATTGGATTGCTGCTATTGGATAATACAGAGGATGGAAAATACACTGTTTACAAATTCTGAGCAATAGAATGTGTGTGCAAAATTAGGTAGGGTTATATATGTGGGAAGATGTTTTTAGTCCCTAAGAGAAGGTGGAGATGGTTAGTCCATCCTTTTTCATCAAGGATCTCTTTTCTAGAGTGATTCCAAGGAATTATTTATTTATTCTTAGCTGTCTTCTGATGTAATATTTTTTTTTTTTTTTTTTTTTTTCATGTGTTACGAAAGCATTTTAAAGAGACTAACTGTCTATAAAGCTAATGTTTATGAATAACCTCACAAATGCTAAGCACCCTTCTGTCCACTGTTTAAAAAGTCAATGAATCATATCTCTGCCAAAATGTGGGAAATCCCTAGAAAATCCCAAAACAGAGGACAGCCTTTTATGGCAGCTATGTGAATAAATTGGATGAATAGATATTGCTTGTTCAACTGCTTCAAAAAACATCTGTAACCAGAGAGTTGCACAGTCCATGGACACCGCCTCAATACACCTTGTTTCTGTAAGTGCTTTTCCAATTTTTTCTTCCTATTTTACTCAGAATAAGTATGAATCCTCTCTTCCACAAGATTTAAGCAGCATAAAGAGTAGTGTCTTGAATTAAAACACAGAACAAAAATTCGGAAAAAATTACTTTCTCTTATACTGATTCTTTTTTTGGCTTTTTGTAAGTAATTCAGGTGTGCATGTTGTTATTGTTAAAACTGCCAGAGTTTTAACTTTCACCATATAAATTGAGCACTTCTGATAGCTATCTGTTTTCTGCCACAATGGGTATCTTGATAGATTGTAATGAACAACTGGGGACAGGATAATTACTTTTGTGTTAATAAGATATTTCTGTTCTAACTGTTTCTGATGATTGTTGATATCTTGTCATAAAATAAAGGTGTTGATTGGAAAAGTAAGTCTGTTGAAAAGCCCTTTCTTCGTGCACTTGTGCTAGATTATGAAAGCCAGTCAAAACTGAAAAAAAAAAAAAAAAAAAGCCAAAATCTTTGGATGTTATTCTCTATTTCTCACTAGTACAAAAGAGCTATCTGTACAGAGAAAAAAAAAAAAAAAAAAGGAAGGAAATAAAATGACATGTGCATGCAATGCTATGTCCAAATGTACTATAGGGAAGATGGAACATTGGGTGCCCAATCTACCTTTCATGGTTCATTTGTATTCACTGGCTGCATAATTAAAAGTAAGAGTAAATAAGAAAGCTTAATGAAACAAATAGGTTGTTTTGCCAGAATCTTATTCTGACAGGCCGAGTGCTTGTTTGATCTTATCCACAAGCCTCAAAAACTGACCAAATAACTTGCTTGAATATCTTGAGGCAGGAGTCAAGAACAGAGTGAAAGTTTCAGATACAAATAATATATATTTGTTATTTCCTTTTTTTTTTTTTTTTTTTTTTTTTTTTTTTTTTTGTAGCTTTGTTCTGATTCTGTTAGCAATTACTCCACTGTGTTTTGCTGGGTTAAGATCATTTTATACTTTAATTTTGTCTAGTTATAACTGAGGTTATACAGTGGTCTAACAAACCCAGAATACTTGATTTTTGTGAGAAACTTGACCTATGTGCAGGGTTGATTAGCATATTCATATTGTCCTTACTGTGTAACATGTGATGTGGAATTCTTGCACATAGACTGAACAATTTTCAGGAGAAAAGCTGATTCCAGCATCAGCACAAGCAGTACTGGATGCCATGTTTGGGATAAAGAGTCTTTGTTCACAGATGAATACAATGTTCCTTGGGAAAATGGCGGGCATGGTGAATATAGCTTTTGTCTGTCTTAATAGGACTATTAATACATTTACAACTGTCAAAGACAAAAAAAAAAAAAAAAAAAAAAAAAAAAAAAAAAAAAGTAATGTACATGTCTGGGAATCTTAGCTAAAACAGAGAATGATAAAATTCTTCCATATTTGGATCTTTCCAGTGATTGAGAGCCAGACTGTGAAGTTATTGAAACAAATCACTACAGCTATTGGACATATAACAGACACTGTCTAACTCATCTCCAAGTAGTGTTAGAAAAAGTGTCTTCTAAGGGTAGAATTTATTGCATACCTACTTTTGTATTTGCTGCATTGTTAGTAACTTATTTTTTAGACAGTTTGAGGAAAATGTGATTAATTTTGCCAATTGCTTAAGTGGACAGATTATAAAGGATATTTTTATTTAGATTTCTGAAAATAAGAGTTCTCTCTTATCTTCTTGTTGGAAAGGAAAATTTCTTCCATTTCCTGCAAAGCATCTGTTTCCCAGACAACTCACTGGTCCCTTCTGAAGTAATGTGATTGTATATATTTCTTTCTCATTATTGCATCCTCTACAGGAGATCATCAGAACACTTAGTTAACAGAACTCTATTTGCTCCAAATTGGTTTCACAATTCCAAGATTTTAGTCTTACCTACCAGCTATTCCAGAAGCTTCAGCTTCAAGGTTACCATCAAGTTCTCCATTCAAACCCCAAACCTTCAACTTTGACAGAGCTGATTTATTGTATGTGGCTAAACATAGTGTTAGCAAGAGATTCAGTAATTGTTTCTGCTCAGTCATAAGTCTTTCAGGAGGAAAACTTAGGCTCTGAAATGGAAGAATTTTTTCTTACAGATGTTGATTAAAGCCTTGCTTCAGTGATCCTTTAATCTTGGACTGTTTGCTGTCACTGGAGTTTCCGAACTCTGTTTAGTGAAAGTGCTGTAGACAACAAAACCCCAGATAAGTTACTACTACAAGGGTTTTTTAGTATTTGTTTATATGACATTACAGGTTTTTAAATACATTAGTGAACTAAAGCTGTTAGACTGTCACCTTTAATGTGAATTCAGTGCTTAAAAAATCTGAGTGTTCTCTTTTGAGTCATGATTAAGTATTTCTACATTGTCTACTTCAGCATTTCCTTTTTTATTTTTTTTACTTTTTTCCTTTTTGGCAGCTGTGATAACTACAAAAATTATTAACATTGTTAGTAAAATCATTTCAGAAGAATTTCACATAATTATAGGTAGTGTTAATTAGGATAGGTTCATAATATATAAGTCATTCAATGAGCAACATAGTATATTTGTCAGTGAGGGTAACAATTAACAAGCTCAAAGACACTACTGAGAAGATCCCAGTATATAAATACATTAAGAACACTTCAGTCTTCTGTAGAAACAATAGAATTATTATTGATTAGATTAATTATTTAGAATTTCATGAAGATTCTCTTTGCTAGTTCTGTAAAGATTCTGCTCCAGTGTAAATCCCTCTATATAGCTAAATATGTATTTTTGCCTTTAATTTACCTATTTTTAAAATGGTACGTTGAGATAACCTGATCTTCTTGTCATAAAAAACAAATAGTAATGGATATACATAGAGCTAGGGTATAAAAAGGTTGCTTTTGCCCTTTCTCCCTCTTTTTCCTTTCAAATAAGAAACTGGAATGCTTTAAGATTTGAATGAATGACATTAGAAGTTATTTGAATAAGTATTCTTTCCTTATTATAGTCCAAAGTTTCTTCATACTTTTCTACCATAGCATTTTTTAATTTCATCCCTCCAGATTTTTACCTGTTGTATGGTTTCTTCTACAGTCATTACTCCCATACTGCTTTAAAACTCTCCATCCCAACTTACCTCTTGCAGGATTTCTCATCACTCTGACTCTTCACTTCCCTCCAAACTAAACCACTTATTTTTTGACATAAAGTCAGAGCTGCTCCCTATCAATTTAACATCTGCACAAATTGCAATGTTAAATGTTCCTAAAAAGGAACATTTTTTTGCCCTAAAGTTCTCACACATATTTGCATTAGTTATGGTAACAAGAGCCTAAATTTGCCAGACCTTTGAGGGAGAGCTGTCTAAGTCTTTTTCTTAAAGTGAATAAATGTGCCAGAGTTTGATGTGTGGGGTCCTGTCATAGTGGTGGATACGTTGACTACAGACTTCTGGGTCATAGTTTGACCTTGATAATAGGGACGGTTGTTTTGGAGGAAGGCAAATGGAAATTACTGGTATGTGTGTATCCAATACCTGTTTCACCTTGTGAATTTGACAAACACTGAGGTTGACTAAAATTTGCAACACTTCCAAAGTATTCATCCAAGGCACCCTCAGCTCCACAAGGCAATCTTCTTTGTTCACTCTTTTTTACTTTTTTTCTCCTCTTGAGGCAAGAATGAGATTTAATGGAAAGCTTTGTTATCCATGTTGTAAAACCACCAATATTGGTCCCAGTTAGATATTTTTTCTAGATGTGTGACATCTGATATGCTATACTACTCTATATAACAGTGCTTGTGCCAACTGTAGTTTTTCTAACAGACGACAGCTTTATTATTTGTTCTCCATACCGTACATGTGAATTCTAAATGTGTCCCTATCGGACTTTTGGTTTTGTGTGCTTATATTTTTCTTTGCTAACCATATTAATACCACTGAATTCTCTTTGAAGTTGGGCATGGCAATGATTGTCTCCAGGAGTCTCTTTCTTGTCCATTCATTCTTCATCAGGTTAAATAGTATTCATTCTCTAATATTAAGTTAGAATGGAGAAAAGTTAGCCAGAAAGACCTGTTTGTTTTCTCTTTACACCATTTAAAATAGACTACAGTCTAGAATATTGTGAGTACTATGTGGAATTCCTTTTGGCCCAGGAATCCAGGATGTACAAACTACACTGGTTCACCTCTGGGTAACTTTTTAATGTATTGATTCCATCTCAGAAGTTTTAAGAATGATTTGTCTCTTCTTGTGTACAATCTATGTCCTTTCCTGTGATAATGGTTTGTTAAATTCATGCCTACAAAACAGACTGAAGTTTTTCCATCCATCCTTCTTTCCTGAAATTTATTACAGCTATTTGCTATCTCTCCTTAAGTCTTATTGTTTCCTTTACAGTTTCTGTGTCTGTTGATGTTGCTGTTGCTGTTTTATTTGATTTGTTGTTGTTTTCAGCAGATAGCTTCTACATATTCTTGGCAGAGACTCCTTTCCTGAGTTTTAGGCAAAATCACATTCCCAAATCCCTCATATACTGATGTGATAGGTTTTCAGAAGATCATCATTCATTCTCATTTTCACATTTCTAAACCCCAAAAAATAAGGCTATAGGATCTCCTCAAGTTTCCACAACAAGGGCTCTTTCACAGTGATATAAACTTCGCTGTCTCAAAGAGTCAAATTTTACTAAGTCTCTAGAATTTTATTTTATTTTATTTTTTAAATAACTGGTCATATGTCCTTCATTGACAAAGCCATAAAGGCATAGAATAAGTATAACGTAGGGCTGTTACTCAAAGATCTTGCAACACTGCAGCCAGGTACTAGTTATGAAAGCTAGTAGGAATTTATTTTATTTTATTTTATTTTATTTTATTTTATTTTATTTTATTTTATTTTATTTTATTTTATTTTATTTTATTTTATTTTATTTTATTTATTTTATTTCATTTATTACTTTATAGTCAGTAAGAATTTTCTTCATAAGCAGAAATTTTTGGAGACTGAGAGTATTAGTGGTTCCAAAAGTGATTAAGCAAGTTTGTGGACAGCAGTTACATAAATTGATGCTGAAGAAAACAGCCATGACAGACCATACAGATGATGATGAATGGATAATAATCCAGAGATTGAAGATGTCTTGGCAGTCATGAAATACTTTTTATAAAGTAATAAAGTTCAAGCGCTCTCCCTCAATAACATCCCTTTCTGCCAAGAATACAGGACTAGAGAAAACAGTAGTCTAATCCAGTAAGATTTTTGTTGTCTTGCACTCTCTTCTGAGTAGTAAGCACTGTGAAGCCAGTTGTGTCAGGCAGGCTCCTTAGCAGCAGAATTTTCTCAACAGAGAATCTGCAAAATCCTGCTGATTTACTGCCTTATTTCCATGCCTTTGCACCAACCTCTGCTTCCTTCCATCAAACCATTAAAATATTGTACATGGAAAAATGCACCATCCATTTTACTGAGGTTTCAGGAACTGGAAACTGCTTTCCATCACCTTCCATCTGGTCTAGCTGTCATCTGGATTTTCATTGTCTTTGCTTGTTCTAGAGGCTTACTACTGTTGTGTAATTTTCAGCCTGCCCTGGCCTGTACTCTAGGTGTTGCTTCCAGCTGAACGTGTTCAATGGCTTTCATGAAAAATTATATTCCTCCTCTCTTCTGAAGGCTCCATCTGACCATGGAACAGCAGTCAGGACCAAGGAAAGAGTCAGATCTCCCTTCTGCCTCTCAGACATCACTCCCTTTAGGAAACATAGAACACAAAATTCATAGTAAACTGTCACCAAACATAATTAATACTGCATTTTGGTGAAGTTGCTCTTTTGATCTTGACAGAAAGCAGTCAGTCTATTATTTTCTTCAACCTGGATTGGTGTGCCTGTTATGTGCTGCTATGTTCCATGACAGGAGGCACTGGAACAGGTTACCCAGAGAAGCTGTGGATGCTCCATCCCTGGAAGTGTTCAAGATCAGGTTGGATGGGGCTTTGAGCAATCTGGTCTAGCAGGAGATGTCCCTGCCCATGGTAAGGGGGATTGGAATTAGATGATTATTAAGGTCCCTTCCAACTCAAACCATTCTATAGTTCTATAGTATATAGTATAGCACTATACTATATAGTTCTATACTATACTATATAGTATAGTTCTATACTATATAGTTCTATACTATATAGTTCTATAACATTTTAAAAATTGCCACTGTTGGAGATAATGTTATGTTTAAATCCAGGAAGCTATAGCTGAAGACGGGCATCAATCTTGAACTTGGAATTTCATTTTAATTAATTTAATTTAAGAAAGAGAACAATGATGAAATACTTTGGAATTTATATAAGAAGTTAAAAACCTCCAAAATACCATAGCCATACTAATAGGATTGAGACACATCAAGAAATAATGTTTGGCTTCTTTTTCTTGAATGCTTGAATCTACCTTATTTTGAACTACTGGCTTATTTTCTATAATCTAACTTTGTCAAGGGCTCACCCTGGATGTCAGGTAAGCCCACACAGCTGCTTACTCAGTTTCCGCCAGTGGGACTGGGGAAGAGGAAGGGAAGAGTAAAAGCAAGAAAACTTGTAGGCTGAGAACTTGTAGGCTGAGATTTAAAAAAAAAAAAAAAAAAAAAAAAAAAAAAAAAGTTTAATAAGTAAAGGAGAAGAGGAAAAAGTGAGGACAAAAATAAAAAATAAAACAAGTGATGCATAGGCAATTATTCACGATCTCCCATGGGTAGACTATGCCTGGCCAGTTCCCAAACAAAAGATGGCTAACCTCAATAAACTCCCCATTTTTCCCTCTTTATTGTTGAGCATGATGTTATACATCATGGAATATCTCTGTGGCCAGCTCAGATCATCTGCCTTGTTACGTGGCCTGCCAAGCTCTTGCACACCCCAAATCTAATTCAATGTGTGGCAGCAGAGCAAGAAACAGAATTCCTTGGTGCTATGCAAGCATCATTCAGCAACAGCTAAAACATTAGTGTGTTCTCAACTGTTATGGTTATGGTGTTATGGTACCCAACACCATCCCAAAATTTACAACAAAATATAACTCCATCCCAGCCAGACCAAGCTTAAAGTTACTATTCAATAATAAGCACTACTAAGTACTATCACAAAAAACAAATATTTGAAAGTGTTGATATGTCAAATATAGCTGCTGCTTTGATGAAAAAATACTAAATGATCTTTCTGTTAAGAAGCAGGGAGTATTTGTGGGCCTATGTGTGGGAGAAAATCTTAAATAAAGTGACTTTGCAGTCGCCAGTAGTTGCCTTCGGTAGGAAAGATGTCCAGCATTTTCTAGAAAGTTGTACATGCATGCTGTGTGTTTAATGCAAGCCTGTGTATCTGCATTGCAAAACCTCAAGATATGTAGTAACACTTGGAAAATATTATGATGTAACTTTTGGAAAATGCTAACTTTTAAGTGATGACCTCCAAATTGGAATGAGCATCATGAGGATCAGAAAATGCACAAAATGCAGCCACAAGAGCTTAATAGGGAAGCAAGTTCTAAGGACTCAGTGAGTAGAAACAAGTTCAGATGGGGAAAATAGCAGTTTCATCGAGAATATGTCGCACGATGAGATGGGAAAAAATGTCAGGAGGAATCTTTTCAATATTGTGTTTTAAATGGAAAAGAAGGTCTATAGGGAAGAATGCACATATCCAAGACAAAAAGTCAGGATGATTTCACCTGCCAGAAGGGGTCAGGGAAATGGTCTTGTCAATTAAGTCTAGTATAAACATTCAGGAACCTTCTTTTGATTTATATGTTCACATAAAATAAAACAAAACAGAATCAAAACCAAAACAAGCAACAGCAAAATACCACCTCTGGCCAGCATTTCTAAATATGTAGAGTTTATTTAAATGTGGAGAACTATATTTCTTTGTTTCTTTGTTCTTTTTCCCTCACTCCCTCACTCTATAAATTGCTATATTTTTATGCAAGCATACAGGGAAAAGATGATATGTGAAAATCTGAATACAACCTTTCAATAAAGACCACTACTTTGCAGAAGTAAATTGTTCTTACCTTCTGCATATGTGACTGATTTTATGTAACTTCATTTTGAGGTACTAGGTACAGAAAGTATGTATTCTAGATAAGGAGAAATGCTGAATGTTCACAGCTTTTAGTGGCTTTTTAGTGTCCATGAGTATTCACGTTCGTTAAAAATGAGGGCTCTACTGTTTCTAGACCTGTAATTTCTTAAAAGTCATAACCTGAGATTTCCAGGTGTAAATATCTATTGCACAAGTACAATTACAAATTATTATTTATGTTTGAGAGTCTTAAATACGTGAGATGACTTGAGAATTCTAATTATATTGCTTATAAGATATTGCTAGGATATTATTTATTTATTTATTCAATTTGAAAAGACAGATGTACATAACATTTTGTCTGCTACTTTAGAAACCAATTAATATTGTTTTGGAGGACAATACAAAGTGATAGCAATGTTTAACCTTGCTTCCTTCACTCTTTGGAAGAAAGCCCACATTCTTAATTCTTCTTTTGTGTTGTATGACTTATTAATAAAAGATCATGTGCTTGAAATAGACTTTATATAATATATATGTATACACTTTTAGTTAAAAAAAAAATACTGCTACTACTATAAACTTTCAAATATGCTTTAGTTATAAAGGTAAACTTAGCCTACTTCCCTGCCACACACACCTTATTTATTTATTTGTTTGTTTGTTTTTCCCAGAAAAATATTTATTTTTTTTAGAATAGAAACAGAAAAAGTAGTAGTTACATTTGAAAGTAATAACCTTTTGTAATTTACTAGTGAACTGTATACACTGTATATCAAACTTGTCATCATTGCATTGGTAATGAAAAAAAATTGTTGTATAGATACATTTGAAACAACTAGAATTAAGAACACATGAAAGAGGCTATATAGCTTAAAACACTGAGAGTAGGCTTTGGTTGCTTCTTGAATTGACAATCCAAATACTAATACATTACTAATGTTCATCAAGCCAGTTAATTATGCTGGAGAATTTTTATAATAGTATGTTCTATGAAAAAAATTATGAAACTGAAGGAAAAAAATCATTATTTTGTAGTGAATATGTTATTATATAGATTTTTTTGTAATGGGACCTTATCCAAATTGTAGTCTTAACAGATGGGATCTTGTTGGGGTTCCACATATTTAGTTATTTAGGACTTTAGTAAACAGTGATTTTATCCAGTCTGTGATTGGAACAGATGTGATCTTATCAGGGTTCCACTTTTTTTCAGGAGCATAAAATTGCCATGATTTGCTGTACAGTGCTATAGTTTACTTTTTGTGCTTTTAGAACCAGAGTCCTTTTTAGCCAGAATTTGCCCTTGGGTCCTAAAAACATCATAATAGGGAGTTAATGTTTTATTCTCTATTAATCCCATTAAATCCTTTTAATATTAGAGCATGTGTTGCTTTATAGCATTAACTAGTGTCTTGCACTCAACAGTATTTTCACAGTTTATGACACTGCTTAGGGCATTAACAAACAGCTGTTTGAATTAAATGAGCAGTTAAGGACCCTGTTCATTAACTCAAAAGTTTCATGTATTTTTAATTCCTTAAATCTAATGGTATTATCACCCTCCAAGATATCTATCTTTGATTATAATTTGCTGTGACCAGTATCGGTTTGGGTGAGATGAGAGAGATTATTTTTTGACTATAAACTCTATCAGTGGTGAACAACTCCAGTGAATCTGAACTGTCTTCTAACGGTTTTAATCTTTTGGGATATAAAACTTTTAAAGTTGTTTACAGCAGTTGTGTTAAGATTTCTTCCAATTTTGTTTACTGATGACTTCATTTAGCTAATGTAAAGAGGCAGTTGGAACAGAATTATTTGCATTTGAAATGGTGCTATCAGAGGTTTCTGACTGACTCATTTGAAAAAAAGAAAAAGAAAAAGAAAATTGTATTTGGACATTGACAGAGCACCTAATGGTGTCCTATGTATCAAGTATACATAGGCATTTCATATGTTATACAAGATTTAGTTCTCTAAGTCTTCATTCTCCTTGGAGAATAAAACTTTTATTTTAATGTAGATTCGATGTTCTTTGTTATGAGACAACAGTGCTATAAAGACAGGTTTTGAACTGAGGCAGATATGTCATTGCATATCTTCAATTTAGGAAAAAAAAAGTGTGTGTTTGTGTGTGCATATGCACATACATATTCAAGATTAATATTACTTTAATACATGCTCTTAATGCTTTTAGTGCATTTTAGAATTACACACTTAAGCCCAAGTTCTGCACATTCAGAAGCATTACTCATGTCCACTAATCAGGTATGTGCTTAGATATCTGTGGCAGTTAACCCAATTTTGTCAACCTTTTTTATACTTTTTTAATTCTTTAAAATATTCCTAATTGTTTAGCTTCACAAAAAAAAAAAAAAAAAAAAAAAAAAGGAAATTCCTAATGAAATCTTCAGTGAAAGAAAATAATTCAAACACGCAACACTTCACAATAGGTTTTAATATATTTTATTGCTTACTTAGTTGTCAGCTCAGAGAGTTCCTTTAGTCTATAGCCAATGTATTAAAGCATGATAAGGCTTTCCAGAAGAGACCAGTTCTACTATTGTTTTCTATTGTTTGTTTTGTTTTGTTTTGTTTTGTTTTGTTTTGTTTTGTTTTCAGCTCTGAGTACTTTAAGCTCTTTCTTTCACACTGAGGCATAAGATTGTCTATGCTATCTGCAATAACTGAACTGTGCCACTTCTGGAAAATAACAAAATTACCAGGAATAAGTATCAATCAGTTTTGAGACTTTTATTTTATGATGTAATCCAGTTTTAGTATTTCATTTTGCTGCTTTTAATCTGATTATTCAAATTCATGTGAAGCTCAGAAAAATACCTTTTTATTTATCCTTATGATAAATATCCCTAATAATAAGTATCCTTAGGAATCCTATATCCTAAATGCTACAAGGGTTATCTTTACTGCTAAGCTTTTGATGGTAATTTCTCCATCAGTTTTTGGTAAGTCTACATCTCCTCAGGAGAGCTCTTGGGACATTTGGATGCATGTTCAAGGTGGTCTTTCTCTATGCAGTTATCACTCTATGCAGTTATCATTGCAAATTTCAGCCAGGAAGGCCAGAATATTCACAGATGGTGAAGGACTATCTAAGATATCTTGCTATAGTAAGTGGATAAACACAGACTAAATTGGCTATAATATGAAACAGACGAGTCTATCTGAAACCTTTAACCTAGTTTTCATATTCTTCTTATTCTATAAGAATCAGAACACATCATACAACAAAAATAAGACTTAGTTCTTAAATAAGTTCTTAAAAGGAGCTTGTATTCATTATTTTTTTTTATTTGGAATTCCTTTGGAATGGGAAAATTTGCAATTAATATCTATATGCATGGGGAAGAGTAGTGAGGGTGTCTAGACTTGCTCCACCTTCAGACAACTGGCTTCAAATAATTTCTCCTCTTCCCACGCATTGGAAGATTCCATTATTATTTTTTCTTGAAGCCATATTAATGGATGCCATACAGACCTCTTTGTACCTTTTCTTCTTTTTCTTTTCTCATTAGAATGTATGCCACATGAAGAAGCACAGGTAATTCCAGTTACCTATTCCCGTGAAGGTTGCCATGCACTCATTTCAATTATAATTGTTGTTAGAAAGGCCAGCTATAAATTACAGATAGTTTCAGCTTTTCCTGAAAAATTTTATGAAGTCAAACAAATTATTTGTAAAAACATGTTGTACTTCCAAAAGAAGTCTTCTGACCAAGTACCTTAAAAGGCCTGACTGACATTTACACATAAATTTTACAGTTTCATCTTTTCATTCACATCAGTATAATAGTTCAAACTCAAAAATGCTGATAATTTAGGGATGACTATTTAAAAGATGTTTAAATTTTGAAGAATGTATGCAATGGAGATGGGGTTGTAACCTTTACCCAGTATTGCAATAAACGTGTTATGTTTGAGCTTTATGAGAAAATAAGGTGAATATTATACACTGTATTTATTTATTATAAAATGAATATTTCTTAGAAATATAATGTATTGAGTTTCATCATTTTGTCTTTCGATAGAATAAGGAAAAGTCATATAGACAAAAAAATGTGCTGAGATCTACTAGACATATTCACTAAGAAATTTGAAGGAATAGAGAAAAAATGATCTCATCATCTGCATCACTGTTTGATATACTAGATCCAGTCACCATGAACAGTATGAGTGTTATAGGCTAGAAATAGGAAATTCACACTGAAGAAAAGATAGATCTTCCTTGGAGTTCAAAAAGTTGGTCATCTTAAACAGTAGAACTGAGGCTGGGTGCAGTTTTAAAAGCTCATTGATCATGGGAGAAGATGGAGAGACTAAATTGTTAGCCTTATAAACTAACTGAGATATCCAAAATCTTGATCGATGTGTGTAATACAGAATTTTTGTCAAGAGACAGATTTCATCTTTTTTGTCCCCTTAAAAGCAGCACTTTTCTCTTTTTCTCTACCTTTACAGCTTTTTTTTTTTTTTTTTTTTTTTTTTTTTTTTTTTTTCAAGAGCATATCTATTTTTATTGTGTTAACTGTAGTGGTTTTTGAGATATATATCAACTTCAGTTGTAAGAATGACTGAATTGAAAATGATTTCCTTGACAACTATACAACTATTTTTTATACCAAAGATTAACAGAATAAAATAAAATAAGATGAATAAATAAAATTAAATTCTTCTTCCGCAACTCTGATAAGCTTTATTACAATGCAGGGAGGAATTTTGGCAGATTTTGGACACCTGCTGAGCTCCTAGAATTCAGAAATAATTTATTGACACTTCATGTATTGTACTGAAAGAAGCAAAGACTCCATGTTTTTGGATTTATGCAATAAAAATTTTGTTCTTTCAAAATCTTGTCATCCACCATATGAAAATCACAGAAGTGTTGTATATTTCATTGCAATGAATCAGTAAAATATCTATCTAGTCATCTATTCAAGCTTCTTCCAAATTCTGCAATCTGGACACTCAAATGTTTCTGATATATAGATATTTGTACTATCCCAATGACTGTGGTGGAAGTGTTAACTACTAACATCTCTACATGGTTTTAGATGGATTTGTGCCTAGCTAGATGTTGCTATAAAAATCTGGGGATTTGGATTACTGACTATAGAAAAAAATATCTGTGCTATCTCAAATGATGTCCTTTCCTGAACCAAGATCTTAGTTCTATTGTTCCACGAGGAAAAAAGGTGAGATTACTGGGTGGTAGGTAGAGCTTGGTATTTTAAAATCTTTTGTTCTGCATAGTGATTGTTAGTCTCAATGTTTAGTTTTCTTTCCGGTATGGAGAAATGACATGAAAGAAAATACCTTCTGTTGCAAATAAGACTGTGTGGGCACAATGAGACTGGCAGGCAGAGTATGATGATAAAATTAGTACCAGGGATTAGTACCAACCACAAATTAAGATTTTTTAAAATTTATTTTTATTTTTTATTTTCTTTCCCAAAGGAAAAATATTTGCATTTACCTGCACATAGCTCTGATGGAGCAGGTTTAGCACTTCGTTAGAATATGGTACAGATTCTTTGAAGTGACACAGCTCTTTAAACAAATATGTAACTGTCTTGCCATTAATCTGCTTGCATTTCAAGAATTATTTTCCAAAGGGGGGGGGGAAAATCTGTATCACTGTCTTTCCTTCCCCATGGGACATATTTCCTGTTCCCAGAAATATCACTAAAAACTGTGTCTAAAATTTTGTATTTGGACTCTACAAGTCTTCCATATATTGAGATTCTCTGTACTGCAAGAACAGTATAACCATTGTTCATTGGAAATCACTCTTCCTTCATCTCACCTGTGCAGAGCACGATTGATTTGGCATCTTGTGCTGATGCTTGTCTTGGGACAGTGATTCTGCACTGTTTATTTACTTCATCATATCTCGTGGGGATTATACTACATCCTGCCCCCCTCAGAATGCGTGCATGATGAGGAAAAGTCTGCTTACCAGTAGTTATTAACATTGTTATGAACTGCAGGCATCTGCTCTGCAGGCCTACAAGTCCCATCCTTTTTTCCATCTCTTAGAGTCCTC
>NC_045560.1:114710878-114788378 GCF_009819795.1 Aythya fuligula
GGGTGAAACATAGCAACTATTCAACACTGCACAACAGCTTGGGACTGGAAATTAAGGATCTCTCTGCATTCGTAATTGCAGAGGGAAATTAGGTAGGCTGAATGTAATTACCTGAGCTGGAATTTGGCCAGGAGACTGAAGTTAACACACCTACTCTTCTGAAGAGTTCCCTGGGACTGCTAATGACCAGTTTGGGTAGGACCTTCCATTTATGTCTCATCCAAAATAAAACTCCTAGAGGAATACTATGCCCCCAACACCTTTGTTGTGCATTGCTGTTGCACTAATATGAACGAAGGAACAGAGTTAATGTGATCATATGACAGTATGACATGTGCTTGGGATTAGAAGAAAGCTCGGATATGATATTATTCAGTTAACATTTATGTTTTTCTTTAAAAGAAAAAAAAAAAAATCTGCATGAGTAGGGTTAGTTATGTACCAAAGGAGAGATGTACAATGCAATAATGATAGAACATTTATGTATCTATAAGGCCTTCTGTGAGACAGGCATATTTCTTACACTTTTGGCTGAGGGCTAAAAAAGATTAGGTTTACTTAATTGTCCTCATTGTATTTCTTTTTATTGTCAGTGTAGAATGAGAACCTTTATATTGCAGCTGTTTTGTAAAGTGTGTTACAATTTATATAACAGACACCTATAGAGGCTAACCAATCTAAGTTAGTAATATATGTGGCCAATCCTCATGAGGTATGAACTAAAAAATAAATAAATAAATAAATAAATAAATAAGACAATATTCTGCTTTGGTTGAATTATCTATTTTACCTATCTGTGACATAAATGTTCAGCTCCAAATCATGCAGAGCACAGATTCGCAGGTCTCAATTTACTAATACCTGAGACTTCTCTCAGGAAGAAATGGTGCAATGCAAAATATGTCATGTTGGACCTGCTCACAGGTGAAAGGAAATGTCATGTTGTGTCGTCTCACCTAAAATTCAGTGTAGATTAAATGCTTAGATCCAGCTTCATTGCTGTCATCCATATCAGTATACACCCTCTTTCAGTCTGGGTTTATTAAGTTCTGCAAGTTGTGTTCTCAACTGTACATAATGTGTAAAAATTGATTTGATTGTGATTTGATTCCTGTTTAAATGAGAGAAAAACAGTACTCACTTTTTGCAGAGAAAGGTCTCAACACTTAAACCTTCCATTTATTGGTAATGCAGCAAAAATGTTGTGGTAATAACTGGAAAAAAAATGTAGATAAATCTATATGTTCTCTTTCATTGCACAGAAGTCCTCTGCTATGCTATTCCTTTAAAGTAGTCCATAAATGTGAGAAATTCTCATGATCTCATGAAATACATACTAAAATAAGACCTGAACTTCATCTTCACAGTTTTGTTTTTCTTTGCATCTCATCATATACCAAGAGCAGTTTTAAGTTTTAAAGGGGTTATAAAGTCATGCTGGAATTGATCAGAATTATTTTCATCGCTCTCTGAATAATTTGTTGCTAGTGAGAGGACAATTAAGTATTGTGCAAACAGATCAGGAACTTTGGCAAGTTTCCTAAAACCTTGCAGATACACAGGACAATTTCATGTCACTTCTCTAACCTGAGAAGCTCAATCTTGTGCAGTAGGTTCTATACCTGGCAGTGGAGTTGTGTGACTGTTGCAAAAAGAAAAGTAACATGCTCCTCTATGTACTGTTACAGAAAGTGCTACTCTACCATCTGGAAGATGATAGTTGTTCCTTCAAAAGCAGAAGGAGTTTTGGGATGTAAGGATATTTTTTGCCTGTTCTGTATGTATAGTTTTTAGACATTCCTACTCACTCCTGCTCCCTTTCCCTCAAACATAGCTATTTTACTCAGATATTGGGAAAGAACTGAGGACAAAAAGCATATAGGGACTTTTATGTGACACCATAATAAGTAATACTATGCATTAAGTTCCAGACATATAATGTTCCCCCAAGTATATGAATTTTTAAAGACAGTATACTCTGTGAATTCCAAATATCTGCTGTCCTTTCCCTGAAATTGATATATATAAAATGAACTGAAATGCACTGATTTGTAGAACAAAAACAATGGGAGTATTTTCAATGCTTAAATTAAAATATTAGATAGCAGCAGGAAAGAACTTGAAGATAGAGAAGCTGAGTGTATCATCTTCATTAGGTAATGCAGACAGCACCAGAATAAATTAGTAGGCTTTGAATGGCATGTGAAGAATAAGTCATTAAACAGCTCCTGTTTCAGTTGTACTGAAAACAATGAACAAATAGGTTATACTTTTTTTTTTTTTTTGTCTTATCATTGTTTTGATATGATGTGAATATCAACTACGACACATTTTTCTTATGCATTTGCATACTTATAGCATATTGTAGAAATGATAAACACATGGTAACCCATGTGTCTAAAAGTGCTGTCTGCAGACACTAGTAATAAAAAATTTAGTTCATCCTTTAGATTTTTTAGCATCTTTCTTTGGCTGTTTTTACAATCTGTGCTGTCTTATTATTTTAAGTATGTCACCAAATACACTGTATTTCAGATATTAGTGTGAGAGATTGTAACAGTTCAGAATATAAAAAAATACAGTGTTCTCTGATGACAGAAGCCAAAATTTTAATTTCATGCCCTCACTTTTCATGCTTTCACAGGAGTGTAGGATGGAGTGGCTTGTTGCCATTTCTGTTGCAATAGTACAGGCAATGAAAGAGTACTACAATCTCTGATTGCCAGAGTTTTTTCTATGATATCACTTTGCTTATAAGTCTTCTGTTTACTTCAACAATACCCACTGAATTCCTTGCTATAAACGCACTTTTAGTGTTGTGTTTACATACATTGGGACACACACCTGACTTTCTGAAAATAGCAATTTGCTTTCTTGTAATTTATAAAGATCAGATACTTTTAAACAACTTACACCTGTTGTTAAGGATTTAGATGAGAATCACACAGCAGGCAGGTACCTGATCTGTTGTTCTTTTAAATCTGACATTCACAAAGGAAAGTAGTCCGAATGACAAAACTTGTCCTCAAGGGAATGGTCATTCAAGTTGCTGCATGGCTTGAGGAAAATCACTCTTTGGCCCAGAAGGCTGTCCATTGCAAGTACAGACTTGGTAACAAACATGAGTTAGTACTAATATATTTTAAAAGGATCTAGCATCAGATTCCTTTTCTCTCACATTTTTGTTGCCTGATGTCCTCACTTATGGTTACCAAATGTTGAAATCCTTAGTGGTATTATGTGGTACTACTGTATCCTGTTTCAACCATAACGTTTTGAAAGTTCACCATTAAAACCAGAATTTGAAATAACTGTGCTCTAGTATTGGACAATTTGGTATTTTTTGATAATCAGCCTTCTGTCCAGAGGGGAGAACATGAGCACCTTATGTACAAGAGGAACAACCAGATGGATCAGCACACTGATAAAAATTATTGGATTTGTAAATAGGACAAAGAAGCAGGTCTTGTTGTCATCCTGATCCTCTGTAAGACAGAGATCGTCTCAGCTATCCTGATTGAGGGGTGTAGGAAAACTTTATATTTTGATATCTAGAGAAATTGAGACTAATGTGTCTATCTTGAGCTTGAACCTTCAGATAAAGGCATTCATAGTTAGATACAGTGTGAATGCCTATTCCCATTTTTATTATAGTACTAGAAAATGCTTCAGTAAAATCTTTTCCCTCAATACATAAAATAATCAATGTTTCCAAAATCAGCAGTTTAGCCCTTCCTGAGGTAGAACCATATGTAACATGTCCCTTATAAGAATGAATGAATGAAAAATTCAGACCTGTATCACTCTTCAGTTCTTCTCTCTTTTGGTGACAGTCTTATAAATAGGGTCTTTCTGTCCTACACGTTATCTTGTGGTGGTTCCTGACTTTCAGTTGTATTTGCTTTTCCATAGGTAGACCTGTAGAGCTAAGAATGTTTTCCACTTTGACATTTAGAGAATTCTTTTTGTAGTAGGAACACTAAACTCTTAAAGTGCTGTACAAAATGGTTCACATTAATTGTTGATGTGGAGATGGCCAGCTCTGCATTAATGTATATGCTGAATACAAAATATGTCTCGTGAAACCCAAATGCAGCCTTTTGCTGTCACTGGAGTGCACTCATCAGAGCTGAAGCTGTAACAGTGCTTTGCTGAAAAACGATTCTATTCTTAATGTCTTCTGAAGCTTTATCTATATTCTCATCAACCACTGCAGTAATACTGAGGAAGACTCAAAGCTAATGCAGCATGTGATAGAGTGATTCTGTTTGCTTCAAGAACTCAGCTACTGCTTCTTCAATGATTGTGGATATGGGGACTTACTGCTTGGAGCATTCACATTACAAATACAAGAATCACTCAAAGAGAGAAAAAAATGCTACTTTCTGATCACTGAAATTATTCTCATCCTTATATCCCTCTTATCCCTCTTTTCCTATCCTGATCAATCTTTTTTTTTTTTTTTTTTTTTTTTTTTTTTTTTTTTTTTTGGAGTGGGGGATTAGTATTTGGTAGATGAGGAGGAAATGACATTGTGTGTAGCTCCCTTTGCTTTGTTTATTTGCGTGATGACCATTCTGTCACGATGTTGACAGAGAAATCTTTAGCCATAAGGGACTGCACATCCATACATACACAAAGGTAAAAGTACATTTGGAGGGTATTTCTCAAAAAGCTTTACTTGCTGATAGCTTCCCTTGTTTTAGCCTGGTAGCTTTGATTCTGAGATTACTTATAGAACATACTGGTCTATGCTTTTAGGTTGATATTCATAAAACACGATTATGGCTTATCCAAAATAAAAGTATATAGTTTCTTTTTCAGTGGCCATGCCTGTGATCTCCATTGTGTTAACTACATTCAAAACTACAAGAATGAGCCAAGTAGACTGTGTTACTGTCGTTATATAGAACAAGTACAACTACTGTACCATTATTATGGAAAATGACAGTTCTGAAATGAATGAGAAGTGCTAGAAAACAAAACAACTGTGAAAAGCAGAGACTTGGGTATCAGAAAATATATTTTGGCATTGATATTATATCCTTATTCCTTCTAACTAGGCAAAAGATAATTAGCTAGGACAAGCTATATATTATATAAATACTTCATATTGTACATTGTAAATATATAAATAAAATTATTATATTTATTGTTTATAGGAGTAATATCAAATATTTTTCATTATATAAATACTTCCTGAACTGTTATTTATGAAAATAAGTACATGAATAAAAACAGACTGTTCAGCTTAGAACATACAATACCCATGTTTCCTCTGTTATACTCAAAATGTCAGTTTTCACACATCTATTGAGTTGGCAGGATTTTGTGAAATTCTAATGAGGGAAAATACCTATATTCAATTTAAAATATTTGCCACAGTTGTCCTTGAATGTTTATAATATATAAATAATATAATATGTTATTCTGATCTGAAAAGTTGCATTGAATTTACTTTTACTATTATGTGTGTATTTATTTTCCAAAAGTTGCCATATTTTTAAAATGAGTGTTTAATAAAGAAGGCTCACTATTAATTCTTAAACATTCTCATGTAAAAAGTTTGTATAAAATATTGCAATTTACATAAACTATTATTATATTTTCATTTTACAGAATTACTGCATTAGATTTTATGATACCATTTGAAGTTTGGCTTCTCTGAGGCTTCATTTAAATGGTGACATATACTAAACAGTGAACATCCAGCAGAAATTGTTAAAATCTTCTTGGTAGTAGTAGTAGTTCTCTGGCGCTGGAATTTCTTGTATCATTTTTTCTTCAATAAATATCATCCTTACATGTACTAGCCAATGATGTACTTACATGTACTAGCCAATACTTCCAAACAACGTAAGTGTTTGGAAGATTTCTTGTCTTGAAGCTTGACTATGTTCTACCTTAAATCTGATGTTATCAAGTGGGGAAATCCTCAACAGCTTTTGTTAGCATTGCACTATATGGTTGGCAGTATGTGTGTGCAACTATGTTTTAGGGCATTGGTCTTTCTTTGCATTGTGCTCCTTTTTTTGTATCCTTGGTTTGTTTCTATAAGTTAACCCCTTCACACTGGCCTTAAAGGCAGGCAGGATCTCCAGCCTACAGCAACTTCACTCAGAACCTGTTTGATTCTACTCTTTTGGATTCCTAGCCATCTTGTGTCTTGTTTCTTAGATAAATGTGTTCATTAAATAAAACATAGGCCTGTCTAAAGGCACGCTACGTTTGTTACTGCCTTTATGTGATTATCTGTGTGTACTGCCTAATTTCTGTTTTTATAGGTTGGGCCCATCTGTAGGTTTTAGACAGTAAAGGTCTCCATGAAAAGACAGATCTCAGATTTCACCGTAAGGAGGAAAGGAAAACTAGTCTCAGGGGGATAAAGGGTTTCATAAACAATGAACTTCTGCCAAGGACTCTCTGTAGTGCAGGGTAATGAGAATAAGGTGGTATCTCAAGTTTTCAGTCAGCAAGATTTTAATAGATAGAGAGAACCTGAGCCACAAGTATAATTGTACTGACAACCACAATATTGCATTGATACAGAGCTGAACTGTGTTCTTATTGATCTCTTTTATCTAGACTGCAGAACTGTTCTAACTGAATCACTGAAGTTTTGGTATTCTATTACATTACAGTTATATTCTATGTTTAAAATCTGACTTCTTTAATAATAATAATAATTAAAAAGTACAGGGTACTTCTGAAGTTTTTACTGAGGAAGGTGACAATGTTGATTAAAAAACTAATTACTTTGAAAAGTGTCCATTTAAAAAAAAATAGATTGTGTTAATTTTTTCATTAAATATTTTGTTTTGTTCAGTGAAAAATTTCTAGACTACTCTTTTTGAAATTTTAGAAATGTTATTCTAATTAGAGTAGGCATAAGTGGAGATGCATTCTTTGTTACATAAAAATCTGGAAAAGGTCAGATAAGGAGATCAGAATTCTTTTCTGCTCACTCTTGAAGTGAAAGTAGTGTTTTCTTCATTGGAAAAAAATGAAAAATAAAATCTTTTCAGGATGATTATTCAGTATAAATATTTCAGTAAGCAGATAAATATTTCAAAAAGCAGATTTGAAATTAATCTTCTTAATTATCTCAGTATTGCCTATAAAAATAATCAAAGGAAAAATAATCAAGGTCAACACTTCTTCATCATCAGTTACTGGATTTCAGAATTAGATGAGAAACAATGATTAGGATCAAACCATATATCTATATGGGAAGTCCAATAGGAATTTCATAAATAGAAATCCAGAAACTGTACTTTTAATATGGATCATAGAATGGTTCGAGTTGGCTCTTAAAGATCACATAGTTCCAACCCCCATGCCATGGGCCAAGACACCTGCCACTAGACCAGGCTGCCCAGAGCCCCATCCAACCTGGCCTAGGACACTTCCAGGGATGTGATCCACAGCTTCTCTGTACAACCTGTTCCAGGTTCTTACCACCCTCATAGTCAAGAATTTCTTCCTAATATCTAATCTAAATCTACCCTTTTTTAGTTTAAAACCATTGCCCTTTGTCCTATCATTACACTCCCTGACGAAGAGTCCTTCCCCATGTTTCCTGTAGGATCCATTTAGGTCCTACATGAGGTCTCTACATTTAGGCCACCATAAAGTCTCACTGGAGCTTTCTTTCTCTAGGCTGAACAACCTTGGCTCTTTCAGCTTGCCTTCATAGGAGAGGTGCTCCAGCCCTCTGATCATCCTCATGGCCCTCCTCTGGACTCTCTAATAGGTCCATGGATGTTAAAATGGCCATGACAAAAACAGTAGTAGTTAAAAAAAAGTCTCAGCCAAGAAGGCCACTGGGTGTCAGTCATGTTCATTACAGCTATGACAAAGTTCACTGAAGCCAAATGGCTTGTCAGTGAAACAAAGTATGTAGCAGATTAGGCAAAATCTAAAAAATTGCATTTAGAATATTTCTTTAGAGTAAAATATCAATGTTGATTGCCATCAAAAGTGAGTCAGGGGTATTAATTTTCAAAAGAATTGCAAAAACTTATGGTTGTAAAATCAGAATAGTGATCCCTCTAACTGTAGAGGATCTGTACATGGATGTACATGGATAACTGTACATGGATGAAAAGCCAGAACTAAATGCTAATATGTCTGTAGTTGGTTACAGTGTTTGCCAAAATAAAATACATTAAGCTGTAAAATCCAGTACATTTTGCACATTTAGTTTATTGAAGCAACAACAACAACGAAATTAAATTTCCAGTGAATTTTACCAAAAAATGGCATAATTATCCTATGGATCTCTTGGTTTGCAACTTTCTGTCACTTCAGAGACATAATATAGTTGTATGTGAGATATGTGTAAGTAACATATTCTATTCAGTATTATTGTTTACTTTTTGATACCTTTCTCACTTTATTTTTTCATATGTACAATTGAAAGAAGATTTGGTTTTGCATTAGTATCTGAATAAGTAGGTTTATTATTTTTTGTTTCATGTTCTTTGCATAGTGCCATTAATAAAAAAATCTTAGTCTTTGTAATGACAAAAAGAAAGTGTGTATCTAATGACCTTCCTGTGAGTAATTAGCCTTTTCCCCTAGTGATGCAGAATTGTCCATCCCTAAATATATAACAAAATGGAGAACCTTTATAAATGTTTAAGTGGTCATAATGAAATAAATTAATGGACATTCCCATGCAGTCCCATTTTTTCCAGAATAGCAGTGAAAGAGAAGTTCTCTTTCCTAATATGCTCTACAAATATTGACAGGTATACACGATCAAACTGTGATGATATAGAAGAAAAGTTAATGATGCAATAATAGGCAAATAAGTTTGTGTTTAACAGTCAAAAAACTATCTTATGCAGAAACCAATAATGAAATCATAAATTATTATTATTTTTTTTTCTTTTTAGATAAAACATGTAAACTTAAGGTGTAAAGGAAGAAGTAGGATTGGAGAAGTTCTTAATTCTATGTAATTTCAAAATCTTTTTTATACTTACATCAACTTAAATTCCCTCATATTAATAGATCGACTTACTTAAACATGTAGCTTTTACTTTTCTTAAAATAAAAACTTTATGTATGGAAAAAATCTGCAACCAGAAACCTAAGTTCAGTGTTAAAGTCTTAGACTACATAATACCCTTCAAAGGAGTATTTTTATATTTCTTGTTTCCACATCATTCTCAATAAAACACAAGTGTTAGTTTTAAAGTAAAAGTGTATATTTTAAAATGTTTGTTTTTGTTTCGATGTAGAAATATTTTGCTAACTATACAGGATATAGAATATTTTGCTAACTATATAGCTCTCTAATGAATTTGCTTTTTTATCTTTTCTGGTCTTTGAATGATTGATGTTTTCTTCCATTAGCATTCGCAACCAATGGATCGAATTAGATCCTCTTCAATCAATACCAGATTTGCTGGCATTATATACCATAACAATTGTTTCCAATTAACTTGTAATAAAACCTCTTAGGGTAACACTTTTTCACAGTTAGCATCAAATACAAAATGTGTTTGCTCTTCATTTTTGCTTTATAGTCTGTTGTCACTCACATTTTCTGCAACAGCAGTGCTATTTATTCAATTTTTTATTTTTTATTTTTTTTGTCTTTGAACTTTCACTTGTGTTCTGCTTGCTTTAATGCTTTTTCTTTTTTTTTTTTTTTTTTTTTTTTTTTTTTCACTTCTGTGGACTCACTAATTTGTTCCTGTGCCTTCTGAAGTTATATTCTTGACACCAGTGCTGGAGTCACTGACCCATAGTACCTGAAGTCATCATGTCAGTACTTCCAGTTCAGTGCTTTGATACCAATCTCTTTCCACGATATCAAGAAAGGAAAGGACTGTGACTTGCTTAAGTGACATATCAAGTTGGCACCAGCAAATCAGTACTGAGCCCTAACTAAATCCTAGCACAAGTTGTCATGAAGATGTATCTTCATCAGTTCATTGTCTTTATCTTCTTAAAAGCTACCAATTCTTCAGTGTCCTTCTGAACACACTGAACACATTTTTTTTTTTTTTTTTGATTTATTTTTTTTTTCAGGAGTCATTGAAGAGAATTTCCCATATATTGATCTCATATTGACTAAAGATTTAGGAACTCTTCAGCTCCTGCATGTCCCTTGAATTTGCCTATACATGATTATACATGTTTATATATACATGTTTAACGTGTAAGCACTGACAAATTCTAGTTTTGCAATGTGAAAACAGAAAATATCCAGTTGCTTTCTGAAGATCTTGAAATTTTTTTTTCTCCTTCTGAACCTTTGTGATCATGACTGATCAAAAAATTGAAGTAGCCCTAGACAAAACTCTCCCATCCTTGGTAGCAAAAATATTTTTGTCTCTTAACCACAATAACATTGCAAAAGTTTCTTCCCTGTAATCAGGGCTTCCTGATTGCAGATAAAAATAGGACTAAGAAGGCATAATCAATTGTAAGTTTTGTTCAAATCTTGCTGTAAAAATAAGAATTTTAAAACCATGCAGTTCAGCCAGAGCCATTTAGGGTTCTTTCATATGGTGTTTTAATAACACCTTGAGTCCACAAAGTTCTGTCAACTGTAGCAGGTCATGATAATGTAGACTATATGCAATTTGGAGAAAGACACCCTTGTGCGAAATAGCCTAACTAGATACCTATTTTTTTCTTTCACGTATGTAAAAACAATGTTACTATGCACCTTGTAGTTTGGACTGTTTCCTGGCCTTGCAGTTGATCTCTACCATGTGAGCCTTTCGACTGTTAATTTTTTTGATTTCTCCATGTCTCAATCTCAAATCAGTGCAAGAAGAGACCTCCATTTTTAACCATGGCTCCAGACTGGCCCTGACTATAGGGACCAATCTCCCCCATCCCAGCTGAAATCTCACAGAAGAAGTATCATAAACTAAATAAACTTAGCTTATCTGTACAGATATGGGGAGAACATTTAAGCCAATAATTCTTCAATTCTGTTGAATCATTATTGAAACATTTGAGTCTGAACTGAGATTTCAGAAAGACCATAGGGCAGAATTCATGACTACTGAAGACAAAAGAAAATGTTTTCCTTTTGGCACTTGAACAGAAAAAAGAAAAGGGGGGGTGGAGGAGGGAAGGAATGAAAATGACTGCTTTTCTAGTGCATTGATCTGAGATTTATGTCTATACACCATAAATATTTCCAGTACTTCAATTTTTACATATCTTTTTCTTCAGATTTTATGCATGTATAGAATCATAGATGGTGCATTAACATTAAATTATTTTATAGCATTTGTAGCATATTCTACAACCACACCTTTTTTTTTAGTGTAAATGCAGTTAGGTTCATGTGCTAAAGATAACTGTGGAATTTCAGAATATTCCATACATAGAAAAGACTCTATATGAAAAAGAAACAAAAATACTTTTTGATTTTGGCTGCCATGAAGAAATGTGAACCAAAGCTTGTTATATGCTATTTGTTTTGAAATACTTGTAATGGTAAAGCAGACAGGTGTGGACTTATATTCACTGATACTGTTTTGGTAATGTTGTTACTTTAGTAGCATACATTTTTAACTTTTTATTTTAGCAGAATTCATTATTTGTAATATAAGTAGCCTGCCATTCACATATTTTTTCCCCTCAAGGATTTAATGCATTATTCCCCATATTAAGTCTCCACTTAAGTCATAAGAACTAAACTTTTTTCTTTCAAAACTGTCGGAACTGCCATTTGAACTGCTGTGTTATCAATGAAAGACACTTGTAGCTATTGTTACTTTAGTTTGCAAGTTAGAAAAATCAGGAAAAAAAATTACACCATACTCTTTTTTAAAGAGTAATTAATTTGTTCTAAATGGTCTCTAACACATTGTTCAAAAATACGATCTCACTTCTCAATATGTATACTTCAGGGTGCATTTTCAAAGTCACCAAACAAATATTATAAAGCACAGCTTCATGCTATGGATGTAAAAACATGCTTTATTTCAAAAGATTTAGTTTCAGTAACTCTAAGCTATGTGCATTAAGGTTCTTTTTGTTGTTATTTTTCTCTTGTTTTTGCTTTTTGGTAGCAGATACAGTGGAAGACCTGTTTCAGCTTAGAGACCACCAAAATCTGTGTTAGACCAGTATGTAATATCAACAATGTACATACCTTAACTGATGCTAGAGCTTGTTCAAGAAGGGCTCATCTGTTTGCACAGTGTACCTTAAAAGGTTTGCAGTACTGGAGATTAGTTGAGTAGCTGCAAGACCCTTGGTGCATAAATTACCAGTCTTCAAATGCTGGTGACAGAATCAACAGAAAATCCCAAGTATGGTGAATGCAGCAGAAATTATTACTCAGTTAGCTTCTGTTTAGCTTCTGTTGTAGTTTCTGTGACTTGTAGAACCCACATAACTTCCTAACTACTGTTATTGTAACAATATATCATCAGACAGGGGGGAAAAAAATCCCACCTCTTGCTTGGTTTACAATATCTTCCTTTCCCATAGCTGGGAGACTTGTCAGCTGTATTATGCTGGCTGTGCAGTATTTGGAAATGCCATGCTCATTATGTCCTGGGAAGGAACATATGTATGATATACCTAATAGATGCTTCAGGAAATATATAACTGACTCCACTGGAGAAGCCTTTTGGAGTTGGAGGGGTGAACACAGTAATTTTAAGATAAGCAATTTATTTTTACAGTTCATATTCTGGGTTGTTCTACAATAAAGATACTTCATGCCTGCAATAGAAACAGTCCTGCTTGGAGAAACCAATTTCATTCTTCACAACATCAAATTTAAGTAGTATAAGCAACTAATATAGATCCCTTAATAATTAGTTTATTGTGCTGATGCATCTGATTGTCAAAATCAATTGTTCTTATCTTTCAAATAAAACACTGCTGTCAGAGTGACCATTCAAAATGATGTTTGACTTTGTAAACTACAGGGATTTATATCTTTTTTATTGGTATATCATTATGTGGACAAAGTCATTGATCCTAAGGTTTGTCTCTACAATTCTTTACAGACTTTTGCCACACAAAATGGAATAGTAAGATAATTCTTAGATCACTTGCAACACAAAGTGATTAGTACTAGTTTACATAAAAGGATGGAAGACTAACATGAAATGCATTTTCTCATAGTAGCAGTATACTTTGCTTGTCTCTAACATTCACTCTTGTTCTTTTTTTTTCTCTCTCAGTTAGAATAGGTTAGTGGTGATCTCTATTTGGAGCTTAAATGGACTAAAGTTTAGTTATTGCAAAAAATTCTGTATGTCCTGAGATCCTGGACGGATAATTTATCATTGCGTTACATGGCATTGCATTTGCTTTCCTATTGCCTAGTTGAACTGTCATTGTACTAATACTTTTTTGAAAGTTCTTGGGAAGCACTTTGATGTTTTTACTATTTTTTTAACACTTATTTATTTTCTTCTTCCACATATTTTATTGTCTCACTATGAATTAGTATTATGACAGACAGGAACTCTACTTCAAATGTGTTCAGCAGACACACAAAAAAAGTGTTCCAGCTTCTTGCTGTTCCAGAAAGGCAGACTAATCTTGTGTTGAGTACGAGAACATAGAGAAAAAAAAAAAATAAAAGTGCTGAATCAGGTAGACATTTTCTCTAGGCCAGTATTCCACCCCTGTTGACTATAGTAAGCAAGCATTTTGTAAAATTTCTCCTGAATAACCCCCCAGCTAGTTAGCTTTCTTGCTTTCTCTTTCTCTCTTTCCTTCCTTCCTTCCTTCCTTCCTTCCTTCCTTCCTTCCTTCCTTCCTTCCTTCCTTCCTTCCTTCCTTCCTTCCTTCCTTTTTTTTTGTCTCATTTATTTATTTATTTACTTACTTGGTTTTATAATCATCAGTGGATATTCCACACACCTTAGCTACACATAGTGCAAAGAAATATCTTCTTTCATTTGTTTATACTATGGTATTTTCTGGTTTCATTTGATTTATCTACTTTAACACTCAAGTTTTATTTCATGTAAGACTTCAAGAAATTCCTCAGAATTTTACATTTATTCTCACTGAAGAAAGTAAATTCATTTGAATATAGAAGTGTAAAAGAACTGTTTTCCATATTTCAGACATCTGTTCCAGAATGTCTGAAGAACTCAAACATACCTGTAGACAAACCTGACATACAAGAAGTCTTTGATTTCAAGTTTTGCTGAAGAGGAAAAGAACAAACACATGAATCTTTATCTGTGTTTTTTATAAGTTAGCAAGTCTGCAAATTCAGCAGTTTGAGTGGCAGAGGTGTATACCAAATGTCAGGATAATTAATGTAAGATACTTAAATATCTTACTGTTGGTTTTGAGATTCATATCCCTGTTGTCCTAAAAGTCCTAAAACTTCTTCTTTTTTTTTTTTTTTTTTTTTTTCTTGTCTACATTCTGTAAAATCCTTTGTAGAAATGTCAGCAAGTGACTCTCAGGTATTCAAAGGATGTATACTCTTTGCCTTCTCATCCTCAGTGCTGCTTCCAGAAGAGTAAATTAGAGAAAAAGAATAATTTCACCTTAACTTTCACAGCTGATAGAGGCTATGCAATGAAACACTTTTTTGGGGGACAGGACAACTAGTTTAACTGGGCATACAAACATAGCCACTAAGTCTTAAGAAATCCATAAAGTGATATTTAGTTTTCTTTTGTATGTAATTATTTGTCAAAATGTCATTTTAAATTATACAAAAAATAACAGTAGGACTTTACTAGTTTTGTACTCAGGTATATATATTGGTGAAAATTGCTATATTGATGTTAATCTTCCAAAAGTAAGTTTCTCTTTTACTTTCCCATATTGCTTACTTTGAAAATACTGTTAATGATGAAAACACTTGTTTTCAAATATTGAATGTCCACATATTAACATCAGTCATTTTATGAACATTTCATGTTCATGAAAGTATCAGTCTGAAAAATAGGTTTTACCTCTATCCAAAGAGTAATATTATTATATTTATTATATAATTTATTATATAATAAATTTTATTATTCTTTATTATCCCTTTATTATTCTGAGATTTCTGAAAGATGAATAACATTTTAGTAATTTAGTGATGTATAGAGTAACAGTTCTGTACATGAAGAATTTTCAGATTTGGTTGCATAACCATGGCAAATTTCTAGCCAAAGTTTTCAGAAATTATGTATAAATACAGATAAAAAGAGGATATATCTTGATTAGGACATTGCGTAGGAAAAAGAAGTAAAATTATTGTTAATATGCTAACTGTCTTGGGAGCTTCCCAAATTCAAAGTTGCTCCACAGGATGGCTAGGAACCTATTCAGGCATGCTGCTATTTCCCTTGGATAGTTTTGTCTTTTAAAGGCGAGACACCAAATAACACTCTTGGGAACAGACTCAAAAAACATAAAGCTTCTTCAACATTATGCACCATGACCCCAGAACTGACACTTTATTAGTCCACTATTTCACTACAATTTTGTTAAAGCCAGAGAAGATACTAAAGCAAGGTTTAAATTTTATCACAAGTCCTTAGCCTCCCAGGGTTCTGGGCCAAATTGTAGCTATAATGTATGATTAAAACATTGTTTGCTTCACCGTTGTATCAGATAAGCATACGCTTTTATCCTACCAAACAGAGCTTTACTAGAAGGAACAGGGTCTGGCTCTTGTAGGATTCAAATACAAAGAGTGTCTTGGACCTTCAACCAGTGATCTAGAAAAATAAATCTAAACACAATTATGCTCAAAACACTTTTTTTTTTTTAACTTTTTATTTATTTATTTATTTTCTGCCTTAGACATACATGTTTTGACTTACACGATATTCTGTCAAAGGGACGAAGAGAATCAGGGAGGTAGGCAGAATAAACTCTGGAATATTACCAGACTCCTCTATCAAAAATGCAACTAAAATTATTTACAATTCCTTTCTTTGGATTTTGGTAAAGCAATTACTAAGTCAGGTGGTTGCTCCCCACCTCCTGCAGTAACATCTCACTGACAGTTTGGGATTGTCAAGTTCATCACTCCTGATGGATAGACAGCTTCCTTGCAGGTAGCACCTTATGGTGACGTCCATACTGAACTAGATCCTCCAACTGCTCTAGCTGCTCCACTAGCTCTGTTTTTCAGCAAGAGTACCCACAGCACCTAGGATGACAAATAGTCCAGTTGTATAAACTTGAGTAGTAACACACTCTTCTAACTTGAGAAACTTTTAGTTATATCTTTTGCATTACAGGCAACAACTTATGCAAACTTAATAAGATTTAGGCTTGCCCAATGATGTTTTTCATGCATCTTTCTCCTACTGGGTGGTATTGTAATCACTACCCACCATGTTATAAAAAGGTACTTTCAAGTTATACATTTCACAGAATCACAGAATCACAGAATTTCTAGGTTGGAAGAGACCTCAAGATCATCGAGTCCAACCTCTGACCTAACGCTAGCAGTCCCCACTAAACCATATCCCTAAGCTCTACATCTAAACGTCTTTTGAAGACTTCCAGGGATGGTGACTCCACCACTTCCCTGGGCAGCCTGTTCCAATGCCTAACAACCCTTTCAGTAAAGAGGTTAAAATTTGAAACATATTTCAAGAAATATTTTATAATCAGCCATTCTGTTTTATATTTATGAAGTTAGAAGAAATTCTAAATATCAAAAGGCTGAAATTTCAACATTCAACTAACTCTATGGTTAAAAGTCTAGGTGGGCTTCCCTCCCCTAATGTGCATTTTGGTGGGGAAAAAAATAACAATTACAGCAGATGTTCTTGTCAGAAATCATTTTAAAATTAAATTAAATCAGATTATGCACTTGTAACTTATATACAATTGTGTAACTGTTGAAAGGTCATGCATTATAACCACAGGAAATTCAGTCAAAGTCAGATTTAAAAGCAGTGGAAATGTTTCTGATTACAGAAGCATACGTTGCAAACAACTTCAACTTCACCTGGGGGCAAACCATGAGAGCTGATAATTTAATTAGTCTTTAAAATCAAGTTAATCAAATAGTGATCAGGAAACATTAAAATCGTTAAGAAAATACATGACTATTGCATTGACTTTTTTTCAAATAACTTGGAAAAGGAGAGATATGAACAGTACAACGTAGGTGAAGAATTTGGTGGAATCCCTGGCTATTAAAACAAGATAATTTCTTTGCAAAAGTGGGCTTCTGTAGTAAGGTAGAAGACGTATTATGTCTGGTAGTTTCTACTGTAATTATTTACATCATGATTTTCTGAACAAATTATTTATTAATAACACTGATTTTGGTAAAAACATATTCATCAAAATCTCAACCACTTTAAATACATTTGGAGTTTTTCCATTGGTTTTACTGAGATCATAATCTTGCCATTTATATTTTGGAGATACTCATAAGTGAATGAGTCAAGACCTATAATCTTATTTTTTAGAAAGGCATTTTGCTGTGAGTATAATCAATTAATTTTCTCTTCAGGCCACTCTGGAGCAAGTCATTAAAGAAAATCTGTGGTTAGCTCAAGAATATCAAATTTCTCAGAACTGCTACTTAAACAGTAAAGAAGACCTCACGGAACTTTATGACAATAGAATCAGGATGGAAGCTTCAGTTAGAGATTATCAGCAGGTAAAGTGCTAATATCACTCATTCAAATCATTTATCTCATCTTTAAAATTAATTTGATCAATGCAGCTACCTAATAGCAATAGAATATGCTCTAGTAATCTACCACCTGAATTCTTGTTTTCTTCATGAGCATTTCACACTTTGTCTATTTTCATTTCTTTTCTTGTTTGCTTGTTTTTTAAATTTTACAGAGCTAGTCATATGAGGTATTCGTTATTCCTTATTAATGTATTGATAATTGCATTTTTTTTACCTGAAATGTATTTATTTTTGTACAAAAATATATTACCCAGTATAGTATCCAGTATCTTACCATTACACATAACTTCTTCATGAAATACTCTTTCAGGGAACTGTGAGTTTTATGACAGCTATAATCAGACACTGTAAGCCTTTAATTTAGCAAACAGTCAAATGAAAATGAAAAAAGTTAAAATCTAGTTTGATGAACATTCATGATGGAGGTATAGTGGTGAGGTGTAATGTTCTATTGAATAAATAGTTATATTTAAAAAGATTTTTTCTTGGAATTTAACAGTGCTCTGGAACATAAATCAAGTGAGGTGTTGTAAAACCTTGTTGTGAGAATGTAATGTAAATTCACATAAAAATACTTTTTTCTTTGTTTCTTTGCTTTGTATCTATTGCTCTCAGAATAAATCCTATCAAAAACAACTATAATCAATCCAAAAATATTATCTGGGTATGTTAGGTTATTCTTTGCTTGCCTTTCATATCTGTGTTTTTGAAAATTAATATGCATTGAAGTCATCATACTCACAAATCTTATACTCATATCAACAATTTCTAGTAAGAATGTGTATTAACTTTTGTACAGGAATCGGGTCCTGATACACTGTCATTTTAGTCCATTTTCTAAAAGTACAGTGTAGAAATCTTCAAATAAATAAATGAATGAGATGTGAAATTTAAATTATTTGTAGTACTTTTCTCCTATTTTAAATCTTATCTCCATATCTTCAGTCATTGCTCATTTCCTGACATAACACCTCAGTAAATATCTTAATCTTGAAATTGAGTGTACTCAGTTTGTTCCCGATAAATATCAATAAGAAAACCCTGTCCAAAATATTCTTGTTAACTACACACTATTCTATTTCAAGAACAAAACTGTTTTTAAGTTATGTATTCTTAGGGATAACCATATTTGGAGAATAAGTTGGAAATTAAACATTAAAAAATGGAAGAAATTATCTCCTATCTCTCCTCACCAAGTGAGTGTCAATTACGGTTTCTCAATATGATATTAGAGGCAATGCTATGGGTATTGAAATGTTTCTTTAAAGAAGTGAGTTATAGAAGGAATTTAACATATTTTTCTCTGAATACAGAATTAGGGCATAGCTTCTATAAACTTCACTAAAGAAAAGTATATTTGTTATCATCTGGACCTTTAATTCCTTTGAGTGTAAGAATATTTGTCTTTCACATTCTCAGAATGTAATACTACCAATAATCTTGGTAATATTTGTGAAAGAGATTTCTTACTCAGCAGTTTACCTCTTCTGGACATAGTGTGGATAATATTATCATACATCTCAATGAGGTAATCTGGAAGCAAAGAAAATTGCAAATGAGTTAGCATATATTATTGCTTTTTTCCTTCTCAATCTGTATACAATAAAATAAACATAGTAAAATATAGCAAAATTACAATGTAATACCAACAGGATCTAGTTTCATCAGCACTGCCATATAATCATTTGTCTGGCTGTTTAAAACCTTGTTTATGAAGAAAATTATTATAAGTTTCTATTCTATAAGAGCTTATAATCGACATTACAACACATATACCTTGCTAGTGCTAGAAATTAGTGACAGGAATATTTAGAATTTCTGACAGTCTTCTGTGCAGTATAGGTATGAAGAAGGTAAGTTCTATTAACAATATTAATTTGAGAAGCACAGGGACAACTAATCTAATCTCCTTTTGGATAACTTTTCACTTTGTTAAGTGATGAACTAGCCCAAATATTACAAAAAAAAATATTTCTTTTAAAATAGATATATTTTCCATTAAATATGTGTTGATTATATAAACCTCCTATAAAAAGAAGTTTATTTTTGTTTGTTTGTTTGTTTTGCTAATAGTCAAAGTACAGCTGCAACAGAAAATCGATTTGGGTGGATTGTCAAAGTAATGATTTTTCTAGATGTTGTACTATATACATGCATTACAATCACATGAACATTCATGAAGAAAGTGTGCTTATCCTTCCTTTCCTTAAATCCTGAGAACTTTCTTCCCGTTACATCCTATACATATAATTACTCAAATTACAAGCTAATTTAATGATTATTTATGTAAAAGTCACATTGCTAATTTTAATTAGTTTGGAGTATTTTTAACTGGATATAATAACTGCTGTAACTAATAAAGTAGGTTTTCTTTGGGCTTGTAATAGCTGCTTTGCTCAGCCCAAGAAAATGCTCCATCTTGATGACAGGTGAAATGTCTTTGGTAACAGGAAAAGTTTTGTCATGACCTTGTAAGATTCTGTGTCCTGAGTAAGGTGCAGTTATGAAGGATAATAGGGAGGATACACATTGCTGAATAGAGGGACTACTCCCATAAAAAGTATACTTTCATCTGTATGGTGAATGCAAAGGCATTCTCTTTGGAGGAGGTAAGGAGGATTTTCTTCATACTACTACACATATGTGGTGCAATGAATCATAGAATCATAGAATCATAGAATATCCTGAGTTGGAAGGGACCCTTAAGGATCATCAAGTCCAACTCTTGACACCGCACAGGTCTACCCAAAAGTTCAGACCATGTGACTAAGTGCACAGTCCAATCTCTTCTTAAATTCAGACAGGCTCGGTGCAGTGACCACTTCCCTGGGGAGCCTGTTCCAGTGTGCAACCACCCTCTCTGTGAAGAATCCCCTCCTGATGTCAAGCCTAAATTTCCCCTGCCTCAGCTTAACCCCGTTCCCGCGGGTCCTGTCACTGGTGTTAATGGAGAAAAGGTCTCCTGCCTCTCGACACCCCCTTACGAGGAAGTTGTAGACTGTGATGAGGTCTCCCCTCAGCCTCCTCTTCTCCAGGCTGAACAGGCCCAGTGACCTCAGCCGTTCTTCGTACGTCTTCCCCTCCAGGCCTTTCACCATCTTCGTAGCCCTCCTCTGGACACTTTCCAACAGTTTCATGTCCTTTTTATACTGTGGTGCCCAGAACTGCACACAGTACTCGAGGTGAGGCCGCACCAGCGCATAGTAGAGCGGGACAATCACCTCCCTTGACCTACTAGCGATGCCGTGCTTGATGCACCCCAGGACACGATTGGCCCTCCTGGCTGCCAGGGCACACTGCTGGCTCATATTCAACTTGCTGTCTACCACGACCCCCAGATCCCTCTCTTCTAGGCTGCTCTCCAGCGTCTCGTCGCCCAGTCTGTACGTGCAGCCAGGGTTTCCCCGTCCCAGGTGCAGGACCCGGCACTTAGTCTTATTGAACTTCATGCGGTTGGTGATCGCCCAGCTCTCCAACCTATCCAGATCCCTCTGCAAGGCCTTTACGCCCTCATTTGAGTCCACAACTCCTCCAAGTTTGGTGTCATCAGCAAACTTGCTAAAAATACATTCTATTCCTACATCCAGATCGTTTATAAAAATATTGAAAAGTACCGGCCTTAAAATGGAGCCTTGAGGGACCCCACTGGTGACCGCCCGCCAGGCTGACACAGCCCCATTTACCATAACCCTTTGGGCCCTGCCCGTTAGCCCATTGCTCACCCATCGTATAATGTTTTTATTTAGCTGTATGGTGGACATTTTGTCCAGTAGGATCCTATGGGAAACCGTGTCAAAAGCCTTGCTGAAGTCCAAAAAAATCACATCAGCTGGTTTCCCTTGGTCCACCATACGGGTGATCTTATCATAAAAGGAAATCAGGTTAGTTAGGCAGGACCTACCCTTCACAAACCCATGCTGGCTGGGACCAATGACTGCTTTGTCCCCCAGGTGCGCCTCAATAAGTTCAAGAACCAACTTCTCCATGATTTTACCAGGCACTGACGTGAGACTGACAGGCCTGTAATTGCTAGGGTCTTCTTTCTGACCCTTCTTGAAAATCAGCACAACATTTGCCAGCTTCCAGTCTACCGGGACCTCTCCAAATTCCCAGGATCGTTGAAAAATAATTGAGAGAGGTTCCGCGATGACGTCCGCCAGCTCTTTCAGCACCCGGGGATGAATCCCATCCAGACCCATGGACTTGTAGGGATCCAGGTGGAGTAGCAAATCCCGCACACGTTCAGGGTCAGTTGGGAGTTTGTCATCCCCACCGTCCCGGTCCTCCAGCTCAGGGCACCCTGGGTCCTGAAGCCCATCATCGGCATTGAAGACAGAGGCAAAGAAGGCGTTAAGCGTCTCTGCTTTGCCTATGTCATTGTCTGTGAGGAGACCTTCCCTATCAAGGAGCGGCCCTATGTATTCTTTAGTTCTCCTTTTTCCATTTACATATCTAAAAAAACCCTTTTTATTTTCTCTCACAGACACAGCCAGCTTCAACTCTAGGTGTGCTTTGGCCACACGGACGTTCTCCCTACAAACATGAACAGCATCCCTGTATTCTTTACATGACACCTGGCCCTCCTTCCAGTAGCGAAACACTCTCTGTTTCCACCTAATATCCATTAGAACGTTCCTGGTCAGCCACGCCGGCCTCCTGCCCCGCCTGCCTGACTTGCGATATTTAGGAATTGCCTGATCTTGTGCTTCTAGGAGGCATCGCTTAAAGAATGACCAGCACTGGTGGACATCGAGGCCTTCAAGAGAAGTTTCCCAGGGGACCTTGCTGACTAGTTCCCTGAGCAGCCTGAAGTCCGCTTTCCCCATATCTAGGGATGAGGTTTTGGTGGCACTTTTCCTTCTGTCACCATAAATTTTGAACTCAACCACTTCATGGTCGCTATGACCGAGGCGGCCACCAATCACCACATCTCCCACCAGACCCTCTCTGTTTTCTAGCAACAGGTCTAGGAGGGCACCTTTCCTAGTTGGCTCCGTTAGCACCTGCACCAAGAAGTTATCATCTAGGTGCTTCATGAACCTCCTGGACTTGCTCGTGTCAGCCGTGTGGCACTCCCAGTTAACGTCCGGCAAGTTGAAGTCCCCCATAAGGACGAGGGGAGTTAATCTCGAGGCCTCTCTTAGTTCTGTAAAGAATAATTTATCGGCGCTATCGTCCTGGCCAGGCGGACGATATGAAATATGAAATAAGGTTTTCTCTCCCACTGACATTTTCTGGATGTTACTTTTCCTCTGGATACTTAAGGAGAACCTAGTGTGATATAACAGATAGTAGCCTGGTAGAAAACAGACATGCAAGTTTCAGCTTTGCTGCAAGTGAGAAAACATCTTTGCTTTCTTCAATTCCCATGACTAATGAAGCACTGCTAATAAGATGTTTTTGTGTGTATATAGTATTACTACTGCCTTTGTTTTCTTTACTCTGTCCCATTATTATATTACAAATTCTTCAACTTAACAAATTCCAGGAGATTTTATGCTTTTGTTAGGCTTCTGAAATAAATAAATTATTAAAAAAAATAATAATAAAAAATAAAAAGATAAGATTCTCAGCTTTAATTTAGAAGCATTCGTTTCTAACATTCTTTTCACATTTCTTCTGGAAATCTTAAAGGGCTTCCATATTAGTATTAGGAATGTTTTTATACATGAAAAACAAACTTAATTCTTTATCATATCCTTCTTTTTATACTGGACAATTGTATAACATCTGTCCCATGAATAAAATCTGATACTTCCATTGTATTTTTCTAATGCATTGATGGTTGTACTGTAAACACGAGCATTTGTTTTCATGAAGTTAGAGTAGATTCCCAGATATACAGATATGTCATCATCTCATATATTAAGAAACTATTTACCTTAATCTGTCCTTAAAATTAAAAGTGTCACAGTCTTACAAAACTTTGATAATTGCTTTTCTTCACATAACTTGTATTTAAAAATAATGTCCATGCCAATCATAATTGGTTTAAAATTTAAGTAAAAAATCATTCTCATATTCATGATCTGCTATATTCAACATTATACTGAGAGTGTGGGAGAAGAGAGTCTATTGATTTCTGTTTCCTTTTTTTACTTTCTGGATAACTGACATATTATTGCAGTAAAACATATGTAGGGTCAATTCATGCTGAATAGTTATTAGAAACCATGATAACAAAAGTCATTACACTGCAGTTCAGTTTTGACAGTAAAATTTCTGCAACATTATCACAAATCCTCACGCATTAGTGCAATGATCCTTACTATAGCTTCATATTAGAATCAAAAGACTGCTGTAGCATGCTTGATACAAAAAGTCATGCAAGTCAAGTGAAGTTCTTTTCCGCTTTTATAGATAACATATTTTCATGTCTTTCTCATGCATGTGTCTGGCTTTCAGCCCTCTTAGATATTACTACTTTTAGTATATTGCTCAACTGGGATTTTTTTTTTAAATGATGTCCCTGTTGTTTTGAATGACTAAATAGAATATAAAATAAATCTGATAGCGGGCACATGTCAGTTTATGCAATTAACTCCTTCAGATTTTATGGTTCCCATTCATTGACCTTAATGGCAAAAAGTACTATTCTCATATAAACAAAAAATAATTTCTGTCTCTAAATGGTGTATTTGCTTATTCAGTTCACTCATCTGGAGATCTTCGATTGTTTCATATCTTCACAAGACTAATAGCAAAAGCGTGGATAAGATTACGGCAAAAAAAATAAAAATAAAAAAAAATACCCTCATTCCCATTTCCTTACAAATTTAAATGAAAAAATAAAAGTGTTACGGATTCAGTGTTAAAGAAATTAAAATTATTATAGAAGAAGTATCAGAAGTTTTATCTGTTTTAAAATTAAATGTTTAACCAGTTTTCAGAGATGGTTTGATTAGGAACAGAAATATGTGATGGAGCTAAAATTTCATTTTTGCAAATATAGCGAGACTATATTATAGCTAATAAGCAAAAGTATGTAATTTACAATATTCTTAAATTTTTTTTTTGTCTTTAGAATTTTGACACCATGATAGGTTGACAGAATAGACAACTTTATATAAAAACATAAAGAAAAGAATGTATCTTCAGTAAGGTTTTTATTACGCAAATTTACTAAACTTTCATTGAGCTAATTATATCTTTAAAATGTAAGCATCAAATGTTATAATTAAATTTGAAGTGATAACTCAATAAGTTCAAATGACTCAATCAGAAAATTAATACAAAAGGCAGTCAATTCGAATTATTAGTTTGATAACTAAATTAAATGATTGAGATAATTTAAAGCAAAGTCAGTGTTCTTTCTGTATGCACTGGCCATATCAATGGCTGGTCAGAACAGAGTGTGTGTAGGACTTAAATGATAGTAAATTCCTATAGAAGAAGGTGTCCCATTACAGGAAGTGAAATCTCTTTATTTCTCTGTAAGAAATACAGAAAAGGGATAATATGATTAAGCATTTCTATTTGAAATTGATTGTTCTCTATTGCCTCTGTAGAAAAGATCAGGAAACCACTTTTTTCCTAATAGGTACACAAGCTATAGAAAGACTACACAAGCTACAGGCCTCCCTGTTTTCATCAAGTTCTTTTTTTTTCTTTTTTTTCTTTCTTTTTTTTTTTTTTTTTTTTTTTTTTTCCCGAGCTTTGGGACTACAATACATTTAATTAAAAAGAGTCATTTTTTTTCTTTTTACTCCTGCATCTGTTTGCCTCTTCCAGGCTCCATGCAGCACAAGATGAACAGAATAGGAAAAAACAGACTATGCTTTGGTTACCTTTGGTTACCTCTTACTAAACAAAGTAGAAAGAGATGGACATTGTCAGCACTTCTTATACTTCACAACACCTTGTAACATGTAGATACACATTAAAGTGCCTGTAAGTACAAACTGCAGGGAAGACCTGGTCTGACGCTGCTCAGTCCTCAGTCAGGTGGTAGGTATAATCTTCAGTCCTGTGTTTAATCTTTTTTTTTTTTGTATCCAGGAAAATACTATTTATCTGGAAGGCTTAATTTTGCATATACTCTGTGACATACTTGATATAGGAAGTAAAGCTTACTCTGATCCTAGTGTTCTAGGGCTTTTGTATTAGGAGATCCACATGCATGTGCTTACTGTACCCTTTATAATATTTATTTATTCTGTAACACTTCATAATGATTTTAGGATTATTACGGTCACAGATGTATTTAATCAAAAACAGGAAGAACTTCCATTACTAAACTTAAAATCAATATTTTTTCTCTAATGTTTTTAGTTACTTTCTCCTGTTTACATGTAAAGCAACCGGGTTGAATGGTTGCAGAGTAGGAAACAACATCCTTAGGAAAAGTTCAAAAGTTCAAAAAAATGTTTTTATCTTGTTTTATCTACTTCACACTTTCATTTTTAACCACATGGATTAATAGTTTTGAGATTTACATTCTTATTAGCTTCATAAATTCATGTTCATTCACATTTACTTGAAATGTACATTAAGAGCGCCATTAAGGTCACAGTGTTATAGCTTAATTTTACAAATACTGTATAAAAATATTTGGTGTCAAAATAGCTTGACTTAACATTTAATAACTAACTAAAAACACTTGCAGCAAACAACCAACAAAATACCCTTATTTAATAAAAATCATACTTTTGCTTTCATTTTTAGCACATAAACAAAGCTATTAGAATCTTTCAGGATTATAAAGCACACCTACATTTTAACTCATCTCAAATATCTTATTAGGGATACTTATGTTAAAGTCTTATTAGACCTACATTTTCCATGCTTGTACACTTGAAAAAATAAAAAATTCTTAATAGTTTAACATATATGATTAATGTGGCCTGTTAATGCAAACTGTTATTCTAGAAACTGGTAGAAACTTCGTATCACACCTTCTTAAACCTTTCCACTAAGAAAGAATGAAAATAACATCAATCAGCAGGAATGGGCTCAACCAGAACTAGCTAGGGAAAAAAAAAAAAAAATCTCAACTGACTGGTTGTGGTGAGCTTTCACATGCATTTATGTGAACTTTGAACCAGTCACATGAAGGTATGGCTCCAGGACCTTTACAGGAGCAAGAGCTTTAATGGCTGGAGCCTATGTTGCTGAGGCAACCAGTTTGCATCTATTTTTAGTCAAACCTCTCTTCGCAGTTTGGGTGACTCCCAGAAAAGCTTGTCCCAGTGAGGCAAGTAGTGGCAGACACAGTATTTGAGAACAGAATTCTGCCTGACAGGCTTAAAGACAGTTCAGAAAGACTTGTATGCCATGAGTCTTTTAAATTGTCATAGAGATTAGAAGTCAAGAAATCATAACAACTTTTTGTTCTAACAATCATTATTCTTCTCAGTTTTCATTACTTCCCTCAAGTCTAGATCAATTATGAAACTGTTAAGATCCTTGTGTCCATCAGGAATCTCAGGAAACATATTTCATCATAGAAATATTATGTTTGTATTTCTGAAAAATAAATAAATAAACATATGTATATTCCAAGCTTTTTGTTTCACACACACAAAACAAACAAGCCAACCAATTAATTGGAAAACAACAACAAAAAAATTGTCCATCATATTTCAATTCAGAATGTAAAAAGAAATCCAATAAGGTACTGGCCAGCTCCAATCCTATATCCACTTTACAATTTATGGTAATAGAATAATTTATTTTCTAGAGGATTCATACAAGTAGAAGTTCATGTGCAGAATGTGACTGTACAACCATCTCAAAGGAACTGTTGGTTTGTCAGCAATCTTATTATGTTCAAGTGAGTCCATATAGATAATATCCCATCTCATGAGAAAAGCTGGTAGAAGTGCCTTCTCATATGCAGGCAATAAGAAATACTATGAAAAGAGACAGCGCTGTGGCTACCAGACATGTTAATGACTAATTCTAATATTAACTTAAGAAATAAGAGAATGCTTAAATAGAAATTTGAAGTGAGGAAGCAGAATCACTTGATACTTTGAAACACAGTGTAGAAAGAAACTAATGCATGGTATGAATTCCATTAGCTTTCCAAATCAGTCATTTTCACAAAGACAGAGAGAATAGCCTAATACAGATTTGTTTGAAGGTCTTGTTAGTATTAAGACAACAAGGATTTAGATCTTATGAAAAACAGATATCTCACAACAAAGACTAACTACATGGATTAAACTCTTTTGGTAAATGTCATCTATGAATCAGTTCTGGCATTCATTCTCCTCTTCAGAGTGATACACCTTCATAGTATAAATAATGGAACTTTGTTTGGGTGATAATATTATCACTATTGATTGTTAAAAGCTGTTTAGCTTCACATCAGAGCAAAAGAATGGATGGCTTCTGCACCTTGTGCAAGGTTTGAATAGCACAACACTATACATAAGCAACATCTGTGGAATCACAGAAACATAGAGATTTTCATCTAGGTTGGAAAAGACTTTCAAGATGATTAAGTCCAAACATCAACCTGGCCTATTGAGTACCATCACTAAACCATGTCCCTTAGTACTTACCCCTCTGCAACCTCATTTCAGGTATTGTAGAGAGCAATGAGGTCTCTCCTCAGTCTCCTTTTCTCCACACTAAACAACCCCAATTCCCCTCATACATCTTGTTTTCTTGTCCCTTCACCAGCTTCATTGCTCTTCTCTGCACTCGCTTGCACAACTCAACATCCTTATGGCAGTGAAGGGCCCCAAACTGAACACAATATTTGAGGGACAGTGTCATCAATGCCATGTATATCCCTCGTCCTGCTATTTCTGATGCAGTTCAGGATACCATTGGCCTTCTTGGCCGCCTGGGCATGCTAAGCACACAAACTATCCCGTTCAATATTTTACCACCTACCATTGCAAGTAACAATGGAATTGAGAAGGGAACATAAGAGCGGGTGTCTCATTCTCCTGACCCAGCAGTGCCCTGAAACTGCTAATGCTGAGATTAAAACAAATCACTCTATGTAGTGATTTGCAGTGAATGGCAGAAACTGGGTTTTCTCTTAAAAATAACAAGGAAACTAAGCACTAGATCTTGGAAAGCATTCCATTAACAAGCTGGGGTGCACATAGTAAGAGCACACAGATTTGTCTGGAAAGAACATGTGATTTTATTTTTTTTCTTTATTTTTAGTCATATGTGCCTCCTCATCTTTTAGATGAAAATTCCTGAAATAAACAAGAGAAAAAAATATAAAAACAGAAAGGAGTTCACTGAGTTACAATCTCCCAACCAACCATTTCCTGACAGTGTTGTTCTTACCTATATAGAAAATTGGCTACTAAAATCTTGTAAGAATTATTTTAAAATTGTGGTAAACCAACAGAATATGAAATCACAGATCTAAAGAACAAAATTGTCTGAACAGTGTCAAAAAGAAAAGAAAAGAAAAGAAAAGAAAAGAAAAGAAAAGAAAAGAAAAGAAAAGAAAAGAAAAGAAAAGAAAAGAAAAGAAAAGAAAAGAAAAGAAAAGAAAAGAAAAGAAAAGAAAAGAAAAGAAGAGAAAAGAAGAGAAGAGAAGAGAAGAGAAGAGAAAAGAAAAGAAAAGAAAAGAAAAGAAAAGAAAAGAAAAGAAAAGAAAAGAAAAGAAAAGAAAAGAAAAGAAAAGAAAAGAAAAGAAAAGAAAAGAAAAGAAAAGAAAAGAAAAGAAAAGTGAAATAATGAGCAGCTTGGTGTGCTGCGATTGTATCTCTAATGTCCAACAGTGAAAGCCTGTTCTAGAGAGACATGCCAAAGTACCCAAGTACTAATGTCTCCCAAGAACAGTAAAGGCTTTAAGCAGAGGACAGCTAGAATGGATCCATAGATGAAAAATATAAAATTACTAATATGACTAACATTGATTCCTGTCAGCAAAACAATGTCTGAAAGGAATGAAGGACTTACGAAGTCATGATTCCTCTACCATCTCCTAGTGACAGTAAGTCAAATGTCTCCTCAGTTTTATCAGGCTTTGTCACTTGCAATTATTTACAGTGCTAGGGGCTTTATTTCTGCTTGCTTGGGAAATTTAAAAGTAGTTGCTAATGATGGTATCTGTGAGGTTAAAATGTCTTCACTTTATGTGTCTAAAATGTCTACACAGTATTAACAAATCAGCTGTATTGCTTTCATTAACTAATTATTTACAAGTACCACCAATTGGTAGAGCAGAGCTGTGCACGTAAATTTTTAGTTAGAAATTAATATGAAGGATTTTAAAAATCTCTTTCAGAGTAATCTAAACTAAGATTTTTAGAATTTGGAACAAGGGAAACAGAAATGCCAGAGGGAAAAAAAAAAATCAGTTTAGCTTGATTAAAAATAAAAAATATTTGGAAATAAATGGGTTCAAGCAGAAAGGGCATTTGATATTTTTTCATAAAGGGAGATAAGTACTTCCTCACTTAAATGTCAATAATTCAGATGCTTAGTATCCTCCCAGGTTCAAGTATCCTGACAAAATGATTGGAAATAAAATTCCCTCCTTTCCCAAGAACACTTGCCTGAATGACCAGGTTACAAATTATCCTTGGCTAAATCTGTCTCAGTTTCTCACTGTACTCACACACTGTGAATAATTAGTTTTGGAGGAGACAAAAAGGATGAAATAGTCATTAAGATATCTGTCTAACAGCAGAACCATGGTCTACAAGAAATTTTGAGTAAATTATGCTAAAAGAAGCAGTTTCATCAGTGATGCTGAAGGAAGAAATCCCAGAATGATGTAGGTCTCAGGGCTGGGCCTGCTACTGACATCTTTCAAATCGCTGCTGTAAATGAGACAGTGAGAATGTGAATGTGAGTCTTCCAATTCTTGAGACCCCTTAACCCTGAAATAATCCTGCAAGTGGAGTGTAGTCCCCCATGATTTTCAGGGTTCAGGCTTTTGTCCCCCTACATTACTGCATGTTGGGGAAGTTCCTAAGCTGCCAGCCATCACTGGAAGTCTTGCCTATTTCTGGCATTCCTGATCCTACCCAGGCTATGTAATATAAAAAGAAGCTTTTTCCTTATTTTCTGGTTACAGTGTCGATGTGGTGGGAGACTGGAACTCTTGTTTAACTGTCCCAAATGTCTGGTTTCTAATGTCAGTCCCTCTTCAGTAAAGAGTAATCAAAGTTCTTTAAAAGCTCTTTAAAATTGTTCTTGTCTGATATCAGGTTAAGTCTGTAAGTATGAGCTCTAATTTGGAATATCCAAAAAAGAAAAACCAGACACAAATAATGATAATTGTAAATAAAAGACCATGTTTACTCTATTCGCGCTTCAATTTTATGGCAATTTGCACCTTCAGCTAGCTTTCTGCTTTCTTCTGGATAATGTTTTTTTTTCAGTTTTTGTGCATGCTCCTGTGTCCTGTGGGCAATCATAACAACACCAGCAAATCTAAATCATTGCAGCTGCAGTCTGGATTCTCCCTCATTTTGGTTGTGTGCCTGCTTTGAGCACCAGCTTAGAGAACTAGTATGGCAGAAAACTAAACTGGCAAAACCCAGTTAACCTGCAGCCACTTCTGCACTTTACATGATGGTTTTGCCAAGTTGCACACATGCACGTCCCCCGTGCAAGACAAGAAGGACAGGAACACAGCTGGGCATCCATCAAACAAGAGAGCCATCTTGTATTGGCCCTGGCCAATACTTTTTCACACTGCCATGGAGCTGAAACACCACATACTGTCGCATGTCTTTTTTAGCATTTATATTGCCTTTTCCATTGAACACTGTTGGCAGAATTTTTCAATCTGACATACCAAGTACTTTCAAAAACCATAATTCCACAGTACATATCAATTCTGGAAGAAGATGCAAAGATCTCTTTATGTGTCTCAGTTATAAAAATAAATGAAAGATGTTTGTAAGATTGGACTGTGATTATTTGTTGTGACTGTGATGTGGTTTTGCCACAAGCCAAAGACAGAAATTTAACAATGGCCTAGGCTAGAAATCCTCTTCTCTAGGGAGCAGCAATAGCAGATTCATTCATGCTCTCGGGTATGATTCATTCTAGATCACTACAGATAAATCTATATTTGGGGATCTGTTGCAATAAATTCATCGTGTAAATATTTTAAAATTATCTATCACTATTAAAAACAAACAAATAAACATATTCACAGGTTCTCAAAAGGATTTGCTGAATAGAAGAATAAATGACTAATTGAAAATAAATGAGAAAAAAAAAAAAAAAAAGAAGGAGGTGGGAATGAGGAGTTACATTATGAAAAAGCATCAGAACTGTTTTAATTTTCAGAGATAAACTGTGTCGATGTAGCTTTACTATCCACTTCCCAGTAACCCAGTGTAATATTGTTAGTCTTAATATGTCTTACCTCTATATCTAGCCACTCTTGACATTGATTTCAGTGCAATTTGTGTAATAGGTCAAGTAAAGTGGTGCTTATTGACTGCTGATTGTATATGTTTTTCCACCTGAAGTGTTATTGTTAATTGACAGACTCTTTCGTTTTCCTGAGATAATTTTCATTCTATTTGAATAACTGCCTGTAATTCTCCTCTTGTAAACTTGGTCTCTTTCATGTCAAATATCAAATATAGTTTTGAGAATCAGATAAATTGTAGACACTAATTCATTCTTTCACCCACAGAACATTAAAATAATCAGATTCAAGCTAATTTGTCAAACATAATTTACCTTTAGTGAATATATGCTGTCTGCCCTTAACTAAATCACCCATCTCTAAATGTCTTGTAATCTTGTCCCATACCATTATTTCCAGTAATATTCTTGCAAAAGAATCCTGGCTAACACTAATGGCCTGAAGTTTTCTGAATAATTCTTTCTGTCTTGACATATTGCTGGATGCTCTACCTCTATTCCCATGTGATTACAGATCCTATATTAGCTATATCTTTAACTTAATTCCTGGGGATTATAAAATTATAAGAAAAACTATTTAATAGTTGTCTGTTGGTTGCCTTATGAAGCTTTTTGACTTTATTTCAAAGGCTGCCTTCAAAATTTATTTATTTATTTATTTATGTAATTATGTGGGTGGCAACATAGATGGTACTTACCTTTCTGATGTCAGGGATGCATGCCTAGTTTTCTTCAGCTGATGAGAGTAAATTGGCTAAACACACCATATTGGACAGAAAGAAGCCCAAGCATCATTTTAAATGGTAGCAATCTGATTCGCATGTTGATGTACCACCAGATCATAGAAGAGTTTTGTCTTGTTCTTCTATTGAGATGTAGCATTGATTCCTCTGTGGTCTCACTTGCTTCCTCTAATTGGTTCCAAATGTGTTTCTCCCATTCTAATGTTTCCAAATAACTGTATAAAGACAGCAACAATGACCGCAAGAAAAAATTCCCTTCTTGAAATTTCATCTTGTGTTTATATCTTCCTCTGTTGTCTTTTTATGGACAGAACATATGCTGTATCTCCTCTACACAGTCTTGCAAAAAATTCCTTTTGTATCTGAGCCACTGAAATAATGACTATTTTTTGACATTCACCCAAGCAGTCTCCTTTTCCAGCACTTCCCACAGTAGCCTTTGATTATTTATTTTTTTCTCTGCATACCAGAATCCCACCAGAACTCCTTTCTGGGTTACTCCCAGGAAGAATGTGACACAACCAAGCTTTTAGTCGCTTAATGTCTCTCTGATGTTATATGGCATTGTATGGCAGGCATAGATGGCAGTTATGCATGGTATTTAAAAAAAATAATAATAATATAATAATAAAAAAAAATAAATAAAAAAGGAATTGAAAATTCAAGGCTACATAGTCTAAAATAAGACTTTCACAAAGAATTATTCTGTGACCATGAGCATATTGATTTCACTAAATCTGTATATCCTGCAAAACATACTTTTAGATCTATGAGCTGCTGCTACTCTTTGCAAAGTCTTTAAATTCTTCTCAGAATCCTGCAGAAGGGAACCACCTTCCCAAGGAATTTATACCTCATACATAGCCTTCAGTGGGCACGTCTGCCACAAGCCCAGTGAAAATTCAGGGCAGACGAATGGTAGCTAGCACTAAATAAGAGGTTCATAAATGAAGAGTATCTTTCTAAATCTTGTCTGTGAATACTCTATCATTTCAGTCCAAATTCAGACTAGTTACTTTAAAACAGTGCTGAAAAGAATCCCATCCTACTGATAATTCTGTCCCCAGGTTTTCATTCTACTGCAGAAAATGTCAGGAAGTGTATAGAAAGATGGAGCTCTAATCATTCACTACTCCAAGGTCTTAAGCACACCAGATGTGCTCTGTAGGCATACACAGATACTTCTGTGTGGGCTTCTCTAAAGGAGGGATTGGCACATTTGAAAACCCCCTGGGGGATTTAGGGGGCTTGTGATGAAGGGTCAGTTAGACAGAACCCAATCTGATTTGCTAAACAACCATTGTTAACAACACTTGAAAAAACAAACAAACAAACAAATACAACAAAACATACTTTTTATTTGTATGCTCAGAACACTTGATTCCAAAGTCAATGAATGATATGAATCACCATGTTATTTTCCAGATAATTATTTTTTACATGTGAAGTACTGAAGTAGTTCTCTTTGTGTCTCTGATTCAAACTACAGTTTTATAGAACAGAAGAAAACTTCCTCATCCTGAGGTATAACAAACGTACATTTACATTCACTCCCTGCAGATATCTCTATCATATTCCATGAGTTAATATCGAAATGTTTTTTAAGATATGTTCCTTTTGCACTATATCATACATGAAAATGATTACAATTACTTTCTTCCTTTGTGCTTCTGAAAACTAAAGTACATGTATATACTGTATAATGTTTTATATATATATATTATCTTTCTAGAGATTATATTTATTTCAAGCATCAAATTCAAGATAATCAAAATTTCAAACTTTGTTTACTAATTTCATACTTACCTATTCTTTTAATATCCTGTCTTGGTTCTCTAGTTATAACATAGATGCACCTAAAGTTTGCTAGAAACATTTGCCATTAGCTCCTTCTAAAAAAATTAAATTTGAGGATAATCCTACCTCCAGAGCTTATTCTGTTCCTGGCCATTGACTGTGACAGTGAAAGGCTCATCTGAAAGCAGTGGAGCATCCCATCTAAAAGCATAAAACATATTACATTTCATGAAAAAGCTAATTCAGATTGTTTAATTCTGGTAATATTGCCTCTGTCACCTTCAAAATCAAAATGTTCTTTCCTGTTATTATAAAGAAAACAACCAAATTGCTTAAAAACCCATTTGAATACACAGCTGCCTTATGTTGCATACTAATTTGATTAAAAATGCTTGTGCCTCACCAGCATTTTTTACATAAAACATACTGGTGAATTTAACAAAGAAATATAAATATATTTTAGTAGTTTTTGATTATAGTGTACACTATAGTGTCCACTATACCCCTGGACCAAACAAAGATCTCATTGCAGCATTGGAAGGCTCTAAACTGAATGTCTTGCTGTATTTGTTTGCTCAACGCTTTGGGCACTGTGCCAACCTCATTGCGAATAACTGCATTAGTCAAGTGTATCCAAATTATTATAACACAGCGTCCATCCCAGTTATTGCTGTTGAAGCATTTTCTGAATCTTCACATCATCAGAAGCATTTATTTGAGGGTAGAACTTTACATAAATTCAGAACAATTTTAATTTTAGACAAAATCTTAATATCTTTACAAGTGGCTTGTGTAACTAGGTTTTCTTGGAAGGCATAATTAGGAAGAAATGGTACTATTGTTTACTTATTACAAACACCTTGCCTAAATTGGGGAGCTTCAATGACATTACAATTAAGAAAAGAGGAGTCAGAGCACAATTCTCTATATTTATTTTTCAGCTTATAGAAATTAGTATTGTCAATAGTCACTTCACCTTGTATCTTCACTCCACCAGTTCAACTCCTTGATTGAGATGGTGATGATACTGTAAGTATTAGTTGATCTCTAATTACCACGCCTTCATAAAGAGTGAAGACTATGTATCTTAATCTTTTTTTTCTCCTAGAGGAGATCCTCCTTCTAATACAGAGATGGCCAGTCTTTCATGCCATAGCAATCCTTATCCTTATGCTAAAGTATGTCTGCAAGCTACAGAGCATGAAGATCACCATGTTCCCACCTTTCCATTTCAGAGTAGCTCTGGTCAAATTGGTCAATGGGTCCCCAGACAACCTAACAATATTTACCTCTGCAGTCCTTGTTGCATTGCTCCTCATGTTTGGCCATCTACAATTTCTAGCTCAGCATTGCCCTCATCTTGAGTATAGTTCAGGCAAGAGAGATGCATATGAGCTGTGTGATAGCTACATGTCATTCAAAAGATGCAGCCTGAACATTCCTGTTACATCGGCAAAGAAATCTCTCTCCTCAAGTTGGAACTTGTGTTTTTCTTCTCTTATAGTGGACAACTGTACTTTTTCTTCATTATCTAGTCCACTGAAGCAAGACTTCAAATTGATACATTAATGATATGTCCTTAAGTTTTTATTCACACTGTCCCTTACCCTTTATACTCAACATCAGGTTCATCGGTGTTTTGTATTTTACCAAGCCCCTTGTTTGGGAATAGAAATTGAATCCTCTTGTACCAGCATGTATAACTGAGCTTAAAGAGGAATTTCGCATGGGATAGTATTAAACATTTATGCACCTGATAGTTTTGTCTAGTGCACTGTATTAATGAGAAAAGTATATACTATTATGCCGTGAAAATCTAAATTATCATCTACTAAACTTGGTTAGAAGCAGGAAGTTGCAGTATTTTTAAAAATATTAACATTATATTGAAAAGAAAAAAAAAAAAAAAGAAAACACTCTAAATTTCCTGTGAAAGAAAAATGCAAAGCCATTCATTTACTTTGAAATGCTGACATTTTTCTTGTTCATTGTATGAAAGACATATTGTGACTTACACAATATATTGCAATGTTATATTTAAAATATACTGTTGTCATATTAAATATGGTCTGTCCCTGTTAATGTTATCATGCAATGTACTAACTCATAATTAATTTAAGAAACAGTAGAGATTACGAGAATTTCAGAAATTATCTATATTTAATGAGAAAACAGAAATTGCTTCTGGAAATAGTTTCCTATAAAAATAAATAAATAAATAAATAAAATAAAATAAAATAAAATAAAATAAAATAAAATCTCAAAAAAAAAAATAATCTGGCAGTTAAATGAAATTTTAGAAGACTTATTTTGGTGGAAAAGTGAAATTTTAAATGTTCCTCTGTCTATCTCTAATAACTGCCAGATGCACATTTTTGTTGCTTACCATAACAAATTAATGTTCCTTTTATGGTGAAGAATATAAATAACAAAATATTGTAGAAAGGTTAGCCACTGCCTTCTATATCAAGTCCAGAACAGTGTTTTCAGAAAATGTTTTCTCTTTGCATCACTAGGATCAAAGAGGATCTTTTTTTTGTAGGATCTTTTAGTATCAGATAAACTCTGTCTCTCACATCAGAAGGAAATTTTTGGGTGCAATATGTCATAGAGGAGCCCATGCCAATATTTGTCTCTTCCTAGGCTTTTCAGGCATTGCCCAACATAGGAGATGAGCATCTTCTGTTTAGTTAGGACCTTGATCTCCCTGTATACAGACACCAAATGAAGCCTGTTGAGGAACCCTTTTTTTTTTTTTTTTTTTTTTTTTTTCCTCCTGTCTGATTTTTCTATCAAATTTTATGAAGGAGGAATTCAGGAAGCAGTGTGAACATACATGCTAGCATAATGACTTTCATGAAGAGAGAATGAACCAGAAAATTCAGTTAGGGATGTACCGGAATCATACTTTTGACCTATCCGAATACTAATATTTCTGGGCCTTGCAATAATAAGGACTTAGTCTCAACAAAACTGCGAGAGTAAGGCTCAGCTTCTCTGCTCCTACACCAAATTGTAACAGCTTCACTGCAGGGATGTAGCCATCTAAAACTTTACATGCATTTTTAGGAGTAAAGGCCTTTCTACAGACAGAATTACAATCTTTATTGAAGTTATTCACTCCTTTTCTTTAGTTTACTCAGTCCCCTTTATAAACCTATCCATACTGAGGATGGACATACTTATAGGAGAAAACAGTACCCAGGATCCATGATAAAACAGATTTGATTCCAGGAATTCTGAGTCTTATTCTATGCATTTATCCTCTGTCTCTGCTTTTAGGACTAAGTAAAAGCAAGAAGAAAGCAGAGTTTATTCTGATAGCTGGTCTCAGCTCACCATAGCAATTTGGGGGTTCTACTAGAGCTACCTCCTTATATCTGCTTCCAATCTCCATCAGTGAGAGCTGAATGCTTACCTTAGATCCAGATCCTGCAGATCCAGATCCTGTTCTTCATAGTGTAGATGTTAAATGATCTGCCCAGCTGGAGAGAGTTTGTTTCTCTGCTCTGCAAATATATGTGCAAAATATAGAAAGAGGAACACATTTCACAAGATCCACTTAACAGGCTAAATAACAAGACTTTTGATATGAGTACATCATTATCACGTTTGGAGCTGAAATATTTTGTCACACTAACATAACTCAGAACAAAATTACAAGCTTTAATGGCAGACTACCATATACAAGTTTCCTCAAGGATAAAGTAGACCTGATTTTTGACACACGAACAAGTTATTGTCCATCAGCCACACAATGGTAAGTGCCTGTGTGCACAGTTCAGCAAATAGTACCATGTACCAGAAGTATAGTAAATTATCGTACTGTGAGTGAGGGATAAGTGATTTTCCAGTCAGATGTGGATGCACTTGCAATACAGATAGATTGAGAGAATTTATTCAGATATGCAAACTATTTAACTAGAGACATAAATACCATGTCTTGTGATGCTCTTGATAAGTCTATATAGCCTTTTAAACAACACTGTAGTATTTCTGTGCATGCCTTAAATTATCTCGTGTTGAGCACTCGTTACAGAGTAAAAGAATGCACAGCAACTAAGTGACAGAGCAGCAGAGCAGCTGATGCATGGTAACCTTTTCACGTGTCAAAAGCCTCTGACAACTTCAGTTTTACATATGCTTTTGGATTTTTTACATCAAATCATCAACCTGCCAATGTTGTTCCCAAAATTCGTACTCAGAAAATTATGCTATTGAATGATCAAGGACTATTAATTTATTTGGGTAAGAATGAACACTTCTGGAAGTTTCTTAGATTTTTGCAAGACTTTGGGGGAAGAATTAAAGGTGGAAGTATTTTTTTTCATGAATAGCTAACTGAGCTTCATTTTGCTTTAGATTGTACTATGTGATGCCATTGATACATGGATTTTTTAAAAAACTATTTTTCATTCAATGAGAGCTCAATCTACTTTAGTAGCTTCCCTAAGCAATCTGATGTTTTATATGTATGCTTAACTCTTTAAATATAGTCTGCCTGCCTCCCAGCTCGTTAAGTAATATCAGTTTTTGTAAATGTTCAGAAACTCTAGAGTAGCTAAGGTAGCCATACCTTTTAAATTCTTTAAAGGTCTTGCAGTGCACATACTCCCCAATGCCAGTGTGTATGCACTGTTTATTCAATGTACGAAGAACGCAGGCAGCAACAACAACCTTTGTATCAGACAGCAAATCAGAGACACACAGGTAGATTGCAGGTAACCAGCTTGCTTTCATGCTAATATGTTGACGTTCATTAAGGGATTAGACATTACTTTCTACCTTTTGAAGATGCTATTCCCAACAGATATTTCAATGTGCAATTTTTTATTTTTATTTTTTTAATTTATTGTATTTTATTATGGGGAGGCAAAAAGGCTTAGGATGCTTAATTTCTCCCTCTGCCATGTGGAGCATCCTGTGGAAGGGATTGTCTTTAATTTCCTTAGCCAATATTTTGTGAACGTATTTTATTCCTATAGAGGAAAGGTTGTGATGAAAAACAGAGACCACAAAGAAGTGAAGCCTGTATCTCCTTACAAAAATGTTTTAAACTGTTACAATTCTAACATACCTGTACAGGAACACATAGGAACATGAAGTGTTAATTAAAGAAACTAAGTCAAAATATATAAGATAAAATCAGTTCTCCTTTCCTTCATCACACATTTTCTTCTACTTAGATGCAAGGTGATCAAAGTATAGCAAACAAGCCATAGGAGAATTTCTCTGGTACTTGAAAGATCTTTAGCTACTCTGAACCTCTGTGTGAAACCCAGATTCCTGCAGCCATAATTTCCTTCCAGAATTAAACGATGAGACAGTTCCAGTTTAGAATTAAAGCTAGAATGCTGTAATTTTCTAAAGTATTGCCCATGATCATTAAAAGTACTGTCAGCCACAATTCAGTAGCTGATAATCAGTGCAGTGAAGTCCAGCTGCTGCCTTAAGTCTGGTATTTAAACATGCAATCTGGGACACATTGGGTAGATACCCTGCAAGGGTATTTTATTAAATTAACAGTAGTGAATGGTGCATAAAATTGTCACTAAGATAAATTTATTACAGTATGATTTTCTTCTCACATTATTCTGTATGGGGTGCTACCCCAACAGAGTTTCCAATTCAGTAGTATGCCTGAAGCCAGGGGTTTTATCAGCAGTGTGTCAAAGGGTGTCTGGCTCTCATTCATATATAATTTACTCTTATTACACTGGATATTTCTATTGTTCTGCACTAACAGTTATATATTTTCTAATGAAGGTTTAAATCAACTGGGAACCAGGGTATAAAGACAGTTTCAGTATTTTGTGCCAAATATGGATTGTTTGTCTTCCTGTTAGTTATGGATTGTGAGTGTATTATTGCTGAAGGAAAATTATTTTTTTTTCCTTTTTGTTTCAAGTATTTATTTAACTTGTTATACAAATTATAGGAACTTTTCAAATATTCTAAATGAACAATATCAGTTAGAAAAAAATGTCAGAGATGATTAAAATAAACATATGAGCATACCTAGCCTTCCTAGGTTAGCTTCATGCTCTATTGAACTTGCAGTGGTAACTCTGACAGTATTGGTGTTTAGTATTTACTAGCTGTGTCTAGACAAGAGCTGAATAACTACATACCTGCTTCTCCATATAATAGCTTCTCCATATAATATCCTCTTCAAAGTTTTAAAATTTATTTAAATTTTATTTGCTTTACTTGTATCTGTTGTATTTGCTGTATGCTGGTTGCATCTGACTACGAAGCTGTATGTTGGTCAGAAGTGGGTAGCAGCACATGCTAGCACTCGCAGAGCTAAGAACTTTTCAAGGTTCACATAGGCATTTCAGTCCTTCTTTTTCTATGTATCTGGGAAAGCTCTTGGTGGATTGGCTGTCTTGTCCATGTTACCAGCCTTCTGGGGAAAGGCAGGCAGTTGGGACTGTTGTATGGAATGATGGAGAGCTTGATGTGTGTCCTCTCTACACACATTGCAGCACTTCAGAGCTATGTTCCCATAGTCACGTAAACTCTGTGGTGGTGTTGATATTGGTAAATATCCAATAATTAGCCAGCTGGGCCTGACTAAGTTTCCAGAATTAGTTTCTGAGCATTGTGGCTGATTTTTGCACATACTGCCAACTGTTAAAGTATCCTACGATCATGTCTGAAATTAGCAAGTGATTGTATTTTTTGCTATAATGTACCCTCTCATTGTTATTTATGTATTATTTCTTCTTGTTAGGTATTGATAAGAGATTAATTTGGGAGACCAACTCATTGCTTCTCTTCATTTTCTGGGTTCCTTGCACTTCCTGTTTTATAAAAAACACGATTAACCACTGCTTTTAGGTTAAAATTAACATTTTCAAAAGATAAACTTTTTTTTTTTTTTTTTTTTTTCTCCCATGGAAATTGTGATGCAGCAAATTATTGAATCAACAGTGAAGCTCCTATTATATAACTCCCACTAATTATAGATTTTTTTTACACTTTAGTCAATACATTATTCTCCTAAATATCCCTACCATTGTGTGCATAAACATGTCAATAATGTTTTTAATGTGTCTCCCTCCTGAAGGCATGTTACCACTGGCAAAAGGGTCTGAGAATTAGCTCAGAAAGCGAGTGACATTTGTGAAAAGTGTTCTGGATAAAATAAATATTTTTAAAAGCTGAGCATAGCTGGTTAAGAATTTATTTTTTCCTTGAAAACATGGCAATTTTTTTGAAATGAATTATTTGTAGGACTTTATTAGAAGCTATAACAGGCACATGGTCTTAGGGTCTTATAAGAATTTCTACTTGTACTGTGTTCCTTAAACCCAGTGCAGACTGGGACTTCAGCATCCGTCTCAAATAATCTATATGGATTTTTTAAGTCCAGACAATTGAATACATATGTATAGATTTTTCTCATTTGCTTCTGTTTAAGCTATACTTCTGACTCTATAATGCATGAAAATATCCAATCCTGCTCTGATTTAAAACACAACAGAGAACCTGAGTTTGATCCTTCCACCTTCAGATGAGTGGCATAGCCACCTGCTGGTGATTTCTTCTGGCTTAAGCAAACCCCTCTGTTAATTTCTTTCACCAGTTCTTCATATGAAACAATAACAACAATTAAATAATTTATAATAATAAAAATTAAAACAACAACAACAAAACAGAAATCTCAGTGTCACCGTCAAATAAAAAAGGGGAATGTTGAACTTGGGAAGAAGCTTATGGCACAAGAGTATTTTTCCCTGCACATCTCTAATGCTCAGTTTTCTTAAAATCAAAGCTCAACTTTCTTTAAATGTTAATATTATATTTTCTTCTCTGTATATAGGTATAATTGTAGCAAAAATTAAGATTTTAAAAACTCCTCAGTAGTCCCGTAGATCAATCATTAAAGTTTAAACACTGAAGAGTGTTCATCAGGTGACTATGTTGCTGAAGTGATAAATATAATTTAATGGAATATATTCAAATTAAGGCTACCACACAGTGTTGCTATCAATTTTTATATAATGAAAGAGATTAAATGAATCCTTGCTAATGCATTATTGGTATGTGAAGAACAAGAAGAAACAAATCACACACATTTTCCCACTTAATTGTTGTGCTAGACACTCATTGTCATATCATTGACCTATTTGGTCATGCCCAAGTTAATCATGCCTGAACCTTTTCCCAGTGGGAAATAAGCTTCTTCACTTCCTGTCTTGCAGGAATATCAACTAAAACTCAGTCACATATGCCTATAGTCTGATCACTGCAGCCCACCGTAACCATCGTTTCCAGCAGTGAAACTGCAGTCTGCAGCGTGCCCGTGAGAGTCGGTGTCAGAAACCCATCACTTCCCATGTGCCTTCGTTCAAATCCATTCAATCACTTACCACATTAAATCACACCAACCTCTGTTTGCAAAAGTGCTCCCCTCCTTTATTTCTTTTTTTTTTTTTTTTTAATCCTTTTTTTTTGTTTGCAGGGAACTGTTTTGTCACACTGAAATAGAGTTTATGTGCAGTGACAGCCTAATAAGCCAGCAACTTTAGTCGCTTATTAAAGTCAAGCATGTGTCTTTGTTTCATGTTGCTAATGATGTGGAACCGTCGAGGCCCGAGTATATTTCGTCTGGACGGTGTGGGAGCGAATGCTGAGAGCTCATTACTTGGCTCCCCATTGGAATCCTGCAGGCTTCTGCTCATTGAGGAGACTGTGGGGGCTTTGACAGAATTATTATACTGAATATTTTTAGACTCATTAACTATATCACCAAAGCAAAACATCTCTTCCTTAGATGCAAATGGCTGCAGCTACTGTGGCTTTGCTTTAGTTATTGCAGAAAAAAGGATGAAGCTTGAAAACAACTTAGGGAAAAGATTTTCATGCCTGAATGTTTGAATTTGTAACTTATATTGGGAATGTGTAAGCCTTTTTTACCACATTTAAGCCACTCATGTCTAAGTGCCATTTAAAAATGCATATATTCAGTTTCATGTAGTAAGCGGTGCTCAATCTTTTAAATTGAGAGTGCCATTGAAGTACACAACAAATAGGAGCTTTACAATTTCCACTTTCTAGTCCAGAGTGAAATATATATATATATATGTGTGTGTGTGCATAAAAAGCTCATGTTAAAGTAATTATAGATGCTTGAGTTAAGCCTTCAAAGGTAAAGAAATTCAGAGTTAAGGCTAAAAATTCTGACTTTCCCTTAACCTAAGCACTGGAACATATGTGCTGCATGGTATGAAAGATCACACACTTCTCCAAGCCACACAATTCCTAACCACAACAGAGTGATTTAAAGATGAGGAGTGAGATGAAATTTTTAGCTTAAGTCTGAATTTCCTTACTATGATGGGTTTAAGTTGGTTCTTAATGTTACTTTATTGTAGCATTTTGTGGTTTAATTGAGACTTAAGATGTACTTGAAGAAAAATATGAATACCTTAAAATTAATTCTTCAGAGCAAAGGACAGAAAATTGCATTTATGGCTCCATTTGTTGGAAAAGTTAAGTTGGCTGTGAACTGTACATTATTCCACCTTCTATAAAAATATATTTTGATTTCTTGATGGAGACCTTTTCTATGTGTTGTGTACATACAAGCTTTCTATAAATTATTAGTCTGAGTAACTGTGTAAGTATATGCACATTAAAAATAAAAAACTAGATGAGTGTTTTTTTTTTTCTCATAATGTTTGCAAGGTTCCATCAGGATTTCATTCTCCAAAATGTTTTTAGGTGAAAAAAAAAAAAAACTATTTTGATTCCTAGGAAGAAAGACATTGCTTTTATTTTGTGGTTCATTTCCTGCTGTAGTATTCTCTGACAATGGTGACACTGTCTTTATACATCAAGAAGTTCTTCTTTCAGTGACTGCCAGGGACTCTGGAGGGAATACTTCATATCTGAAATATGTTTCCCTTTGGGATTTCACCATCAGAATAACAGTTCTGATCAGCAACCCATCAGATTTTTATTTTTTTTTCCTGAAGCTATGAAAAGGAATAGTTAAAAATCTTGACAGACAAGAAACTTATACTGAATTGAAGTTCATTGTGGTGCACATAAGAGCTCCATGTTCTCCTTCAAGCAGTATTTTCTTAATAGGTGTATGAGCTGTTAGGATTTGTCAAGCTAAGCTTTTTGAATCGCTGAAGCCCCAGAGTGGACAGATGGTGTGGCTGCAGTCTTCATTCTGAGATCTTGCAGTTCCTATTCATACCAGTTTGTGGCACAATACTATTTAATTTAGATGTTGGGCAGGCTTTCAAACTCCCATGCCTCATCCTCAGTATCTAAACGTTTTATTTAAGCACCTAGATAATAATAGCCCAATATTTACTGGAAAAACTCAGTCCTTTTGAAAGACAGAATTATAAATATGAGTCCCATCCAGGAAGCCAAATCTGAAAACCATGGTCATGGTTAATCATTAATATACTTTTTCTTTAAGTAGCAGATGACTTTTCAATTTGAACGTAAATACTCTGTCAGGAATATTTTCACCTGCAGAACCAGTTCACAGTTGTGATTTCAGATGTTTTGCAGTTAAAAATAGCCTGAAGCCAACACACCTGTCTAGATACATAGATGATCCGTGAAAAATAAAACAGACTTGAGCTGTAGGCATGCAAATGCAATTGTTTCATTTCCTACATACAGTATGATAAATTAGTAGAAGTAATAGTACTATAAACAAGCGTTCGCTATCACTAATTGTATTTACAATGTTATGATTATCCAAACTTAAAATCACCATACAATCCCCCCATCTTTTTACTTATTTTAGGTATTTTAACACCTCTGCTTTTTGCCATTTCAGTTTTGGGGAGAAAATGTATGCTTTTTTTGTTCATTTCTTTGTTTTGTTTTGCCTAAAGCTGTCCTGCAGTAAAACAAACAAACAAACAAACAAACAAAAAAAAAACTGGCCAAACATACACTCTTTGGGGGAAGTGAACTAGGAGAGTCCTTAAGCCTTATTAAGATTCAGTCTTGAATTATACAGTAAATATATATCAGATTATATGATATAATAAACTCCTTTTTCTACATTCTTAGTGGCTGTGTTTCAGTGAGCTCTGTATTACAAATCTTTCAATGTGCTACAACATGCAGCTTTTCAGTTGTCAGCCTTTTAGCTAGTATGTAGCTGCCAAAAGTTATTTTCCTAGACTGTGGATCAAATTCAAAGCTCTGTATTTATATGGATTTTCAACATATATTTAAAATGTTTGCATTATTTGCTACCTGTAGCACAATAGCTGATTTCTGTAATTTTCTGTTATCTAGCCTCCGTACAAGATTAGAGCTTTGTATTTATACTGAAATGGTTGCTTTAGATGTGCTAGTTTTGTCAGCAAATTTGTGTTTTTCTTCCTGATTTGGACTTATGGGATTTTATTTTATGCATACTCTTCAAGTAATAGAAAAAAAAAAGAGTAATATTTTATTCTATAGAGCACATATGATTGACCTCGGAAAGGATCAGGGTTAAGGGGCCTTTACGACTTCTGACAGAAATATTTAAAGAAAAGTGATCTCAGTCTGTTTTCATGTGTTTGTTGTTGTTTTATTTAATAAATTAAGCTTGTAGGACTAAATTTATCAATACACTCTTTACAGCTTTTCCAATTTCTAGAATAATGTAGAGCATCCATATAAGCAGTTATTTTGCAGTAGAGTGAAAAACAGTTGGTATGCTAGTCAACCTAGTCTTTAGCTTGAAACAGACTTACTAATTTTATTATCTAGGATACAATAGCTGTGTCTGCACTAAAAGGTAGGTGTGCCTGCTGTGTGCCCTGTAGTCCTGCTCTCCTGATCTTCCGAACTGGGAAGCTTTTGAAGCGCAATGTGTTCCCCTCCTTGTTTGTGCATCCAAAAGAAAGCAAGGTGCATGTGCAGTGCTTAGGATCTTTTCTCAGTGTGCTGATTGTACCTGCCATTGCATCAGCTGGCTAACAGACCATATAGACTGTCATGGGAAGGTTATCAATATACTTACTCATGTTCAGTTTTTAGCAAAAAATCTATTCTTTTTCTCCCACACTCATAAACCTTGCCTCTGTCCCCTTGTGATGCCAAAGACAGAAGTAAGAGTGTGCCAAAGATGAAGCCAATGTGAGGATGTCATAGGGTTGTTCAGGATGAAACAAATACATGTGGGCAGGGACTAACCAAATGTATCAGGGAAGACCTTGACAAGATCTCTGTAAAGCAAGCATCTTTGAGGGTTGTGTTGTGTTAATTTTGCTGTTTTTGTTTGTTTGTTTGTTTTGTTTTGTTTGTTTTGTTTTGTTTTGTTTGTTTATTTGTTTTCAGAAGTAAAGATGTATAAAGACATATGACAGCAGGTAGTAAAAGAAACTTTGAGGTTCAGAATATATTCAGAGTATTTTTATTTTTTTTAATATGGCTAGTTTAGCTATATAGCAAGCAATCACTATTAAAAACATTTTAGCATACTATCAAAGAAGAACAAAAAATTTTGAGGAAAATGTTCAAAATGTACTCTAGAAAGTAAAGTTTTATTATATGTAGCATCTCCCATTCCCTTTTTCTCATGAAAAAAAATGTATAAAGAAAAGTTCCTCTTTAAAGGGACTTCTGATTAAGATGAGCTGTAACTATTGTTACTGTTGCTGTTAGAAGCTGAACATGTGTCCTGAAAAGTAGAAGGGAAACACTTCTTACTTTCAATTTTTCACCATTGTCATTGCATGAAGGATTGAAAGCATTGCTTTTCTGACACTTTTGATGTATTAAAAGAAAAAAGAAAAAAAAAAAAAAAAAAAAGAGGAACCAATGAATGTTCCCTGAGCTCAAGCCTACATAAGTCTGATTTTGTGCCACTCATCTGGGACCTTGTGGGCCAAACTGGTGGTTAATACTATGTGCTACTGTTTTTCTGTTTCATTTGTCTGAAATCACATTAATGCACCTGAGTAGTGTTTGTGGTGTGTTGTTTTTTTTTTGTTTGTTTGTTGTTTTTTTTTGGTTGGATGGTATTTTTTTTTGTTTGGGTTTTTGCTGTTGTTTGTTTTGTTTGTTTGTTTGTTTAACAGTATTTAAGTGAATTTATGTATAACATCCCATGAGATGTGGCATGATAACATGTAGGGTATCAGAGGATATAAAGCCTTCTGGGAGAAGTTCCTAGAGTAATTATGTGCTGGCTTTGTCTGAAAGACATCACATGGGAAAATCTGAAATAAAACCAGAGTGAACTAACAGTGTTGAAGATCAGATGTCCAGTGGCAGAGCTTGCTCCATAGTCCTTCTTTATTTTGAAATGTTGAAACATGCTTCTAGAACAGCAAAAACTCCCCTTAGTCTGCTATTAATTCAGTCTCAGGCTACTTAAGATATAGATTTTACTGTCCTTTAGGGAATACAGGGAATGTGTGATTACAACTTCCTAGAATTGGATTAAATGTTTATGGGAAGAGTGAAGACAATTTGTGGGAAGTGTCAAGACGTGGATACAGAAAGAGTAGACTGGAAAGATACTGAAGTTTTCCAGTAAATTAGTCAGCCTATGGAGAAATGGAAGAACCTTTGTCTGTTAAGGCCAATCTCCTTCCAGAGGCTAAGAAGGAACTAAAGGTTTCTAAATCTCAGCTGTCATTTGCTCTCAATCAAATTTATGAAACTCACCCCTTTTAGCTCTATCTCACATGAAATATCATTATAATCTGCAGTAATATTCTCTAGCATAAATACTCTATTGAGTATTTGTTCATCTGTTTGCAGAGTCCACCCATTGCTTTAAAAATGACAGGAAAAAAAGCTATGAAACATAAATAAGACTATGTCATATTACATAGGGTCTTAAATTAACATTGAAAAAGTAGCTGTAGGTCTGGTATTTCCTAACTTCTGAACATTTATCTTTCCTTTTTATTATCCTTTTAAGGTAATTGTGTGTGATTATAAAGGCATTAACTAGATTCCTTTTTGCATCTTTCATTTATCTGGCAATCAGGAACATAATATTGAATCTATTTGTGTAATTGTTACTGTTAAGAAACTTGGAAATAAAGATAGGTGGGACCTGCTAACTAACTCGTGGTTATCAAAGTCACTTACTCAAGTCATTAATGGTTTAAGTACTACCTCATTAAAATTGTTTAAACAGAGATGTGTTTTCTGTCCTGTATATTACCGCTGTCATCTCTTCTATCTAGGAAAAATACTGCTTCAAACTGTTTATACAGACTGCATTTGAAAGAAGCTCAAAGTTCTTGACAAACATAGTGAAAATCAGTCTCAAGCTTATATGGTAGTAATGACTTCCTTGTTTTCATACATGCTTGAATTTTCATCAGTTCTGGAGAATTTTCAAGAGTTAGGAAAAGATGACTAAATTTATAATCCTTGCTAAGAAGAAAAGTGAACATAGACACAAATTTTAAGGTAGATTCCATTAAATATGTACATCTTTGGAAGAAGTGTTCAACATTTTTTGTCTAATCTTTTTATTTTGATGCGTCCTATGCAACAAATTTTCTTCATACATGTAATACCCAGGTACTAGATGCTACAATTGGTATATATAATGCCTTTTTGATCAAATTATTTTTAGATCTGCATATTTGTTGTTGTTGTTGCTTCAGAAACACACAAGTGATTGTAACAAATGAAAATCTGCCAACAACATTAATGAGGTAGCCTGTCTTTGTGGTCCCCAACAACAGGGACTCAGATCCTATTTCTGCCATGGTGATTCTGGTAGCTTACACAAATGTCAGACACTCGAAACCTGGAGGTCCTGAGGTGATTCCCTAAATCTGGGGCACGGGTCCTGAGGCCTTGTGCCACTGGGGCCAAGAAAGTTGGTGTTTTAAGAGACTGCAATTTCAAGGCAGTCAGCCTTGTCAGTGTTAATAGACTCCCTGTTGTGGTGCTAAGGGATGAGGCTTGGATCTATCTCGGCTAGAGCCTGACCTCTTAGGACTTCCAGTTTCCTTGCTGCAAAGTAAAACTGACAAATCCTAGGAGCCTTTAAAGATGCTTAGCAAATTTGATCTTAGTTGCTTCACTACTGTAGTTAATTGCACTACTATTGTTGCTTTTGAGTTTTGATTTGTATCATAAATTGAAAATGGGATTGTCCTGTTTGGGTGTTTTTACTGGAGTGCTTTAATCTGCAGAACTTATTGATACTTTTCCTGGAAGGATGTTGAGAAATTCAAGATTCAGCTTTGGATATTTCAGGCTTGAATCTTACAATTGCTACTTCCAGAAAATGGGAATGCCCACAGGTAATTATTATTTTCCTTTACAGATGACGAAGTAGCTGGGAACTTCCCAATGTATCATTACATGAAAAGTTATTTAGCTTTTACATTAATTTTTTATTGATATGCAGAACATGATCCTATGATTACAGTTTTTAGAAGAGACTTTACCTGTTAACTTGTTGCTACATAAAGTGCTGATTTATAATTCATTATGAAATGCAGTATGTAATTTAAAATAACATTACAACCTAATAGATCACTGCCAATCTCTGGGTGCTGTTGAGGAGGAAAAGTAAGTTAAATATGATGTATACACAGAAATAGCAGAATTAAGCTTGAGTAAAACTTTGGAACTAGAAGCACAGAGAATTGCTAAAGAATGTTTTAAGTAATTAAGTGACTAAATAAAGGCAAAATAATGAAATCCAAAATTGCACAAATTAGTCTCTACTTGGGTATAAAACAGCGCTGTTGAAACCTACACTGTTGCAATTGACCCAGTGCAAGTTAACAGTATAGTATATCTTTTTAAGCTGTCTTATGTGCCACACCACTCAATGTTCTCCATGGTCCGTGCCCATTTGAACCTGTTCTGTTACCTGCACCAGTGTTGTTGAAGAAAAAACATTGTTTGTTTTTATTTGCAGATTTAATTTATCCTGATGGCACTTAGAATAGTCTTCTCTATTCACAGTCCACATGCATACCTGAAGAAATACAATCTACACTTTGAGATTCAGACTGTAAACACAATAGCAGATTTCTGTCTACTGACTGAGCTCTCTAAATTTGAATTCACTGTAGAGAATAGAAGGACAGGAAGAACAAAAGAAGTGAAGAATTGTTTTATTTGTTTGTTGTTTACTCATGTATACTACCTGGGTGTGTTTTTTTTTTTTTTTTTCCAGCGGCATTGCTTCCTTATTTTTGTCTATGAAATGTTGAATGGGAATATTACATAAGGAAATAGGGATGTACTGCTAGGGTGGAGAATTCTAATTCTTGCCTTCTCAGACACATGCTTGTTATTGTCCTTGTTCTTGTTCTTCATCATCTTCTTCTCTCTTTCCCTCCTTTGTCTTTCTTCGTCTGAGACACAAAAAAGTGCAATGAATCAGTGCTTTTTTAATATCATTTAAGCTTCTCCTTTCCATTTTGACCTAATCTGCATCGTACTATCTGAGTCTGCATAGCACTCTTAGTATCTCTTGTACTTTGAGACTTACAGATCTTGCTGAGTGACTGATTGCTGCCAGTATGTGACTTCACTGCGCCCTTTTTATTTGCTCACACTGCGTTTTCCACAAAAACATGGCTGAATGTCTAAGCCCTCCTGCGGACAAAGGGTTCAGACAATGTCTGCAATTTTTTATTCCAATTACTTTCATGACTAGTTAATACAGTACATATTATGACAGACTAAAGCTAAGCCTCTAACTGGCTGTAAGCTCCATTTTGCTCTATGAACACCATTTTATTTTCTGTCTTCCCCATAATAATTATCCAATGCAAGGTCCATCCTGACTGAAGGCATCAACAATGATGTGTGAAAATACAGTCAAATTCTAACAAGTACTGCCTATCTGGGTGCTGTGTTCTCAGATCTGAGAATGAAATAACTTGTTAGAAGTCTCAGAGAGAATGCTACCAAGAATCATACAGGATGAATGACTGTGCAAAGATGCTGATGTGTAGGTGTGATGGGTATGGGAATATGACTCTGTAAACCTCAGAAGATTCTTATACTTAGCAAGAAAGGCCATTCTGTCATATTATGTTGACCCCTGAGCCAAGAAATCAGTTGTTGGGATAAAGACATAATTCAGAGCTAGAGTCATAGTCATGAAAAGGATGAGTAGGTCAAAGAATTTTTCATAAGATGTATGAAATCTCTGGTGCTAGATAAGAAGAAAAGGGTGTTTGGTTAGACTAAGGATGTCAAAACAAGTTGGTTGGTAACTTAATTGAAGACTTCATTTTATCACCCTCAGGGTATGTGTGTTTTTTTTTTGTTGTTTGTTTGTTTGTTTGTTTGTTTTTTGCTTTAGCATAGTTGGACCCTCTCCAACCTTCATGTTCTCTTCCTAATCCCATCCTGCTCTCAAACCCTTATCATTTATGAATTAATCCCTTATTGCTTATGAAAAGCAAGTATGTATCTGATTCTTTACAAGACACTTTTCAACAGGAAACTCAGGATACTGTTTGGCCATGAAGGCTACATCTAACCTGGAAAATAAAAGAGGGTTAAGGACCTGGCATGATCTATTCCGTAGTCCTCCATACTGATTATTTATAGTGCCCTGTTCTGTTTTTGTTTGTGTTAGCTAGCACTTTCTGAGAGAAAGCCTAACACAACTCAACGAATAACACACCAGCAATTGCTCCAAGCAGGGGTCATGGATGGGACAGCACCAGCTTTATTTCCCTCAGCACCACACAGTATCTCACCACTATCTCAAGAGGCTTGGCCACAGCCAATTGTATGTAGCACATATTTCTGTTTCATCTTTATAGGCTGAAACACAGCCTTCACATTCATTCAGACATTCAGCAGGTAACGCGTCGTACCCCTTAACATGTTACTACTGTTTTAGGGCAGGGAGGCTATCACATAGGGCTAAGAAGTGGTAGTGGGCTGTGTAGTGTGGACAAAGCCAGACTGTTCCACTTCGCCTTATCACCAGAGAATGGTTCCTAGCTCTGTTTATTTAACGATATGAAAGTAGCCCCAGGGATTGAGAAACAATGTGCATCTCTAAGATGCAGTCAGCCATCAGCACTGAGGTAACATCTGGCAAGAAGTTATGCACATCTTAATTGGCCAGCTGTTCTGATTGATTCATTGCCTTCCAGGAAGCACACTTACCTCTCAGTACTCACATTGGCCCTGCAGAATAACCAGTCCCTGGGTTGCCGATGCTGGTGGGGTGGTTTATTATGCAAACCCAAGCAGGAGATTCCTTTGCAAAGTCTGTCTTTGCTCAGCTGAAGGCCATGTCATCCCTGAAACAGTTAACTGGAAGTCAAGTTGTCCATCAAGGGATGTTGGTGGTCATTCAGCCAAGCAGCCAAGAGCATGTGACTGCTGAGGCACCCATTGTATGACCTGGACTATTCTGGGACATGGTCACGCTGCACAGAGACTGGATCTAGGAATGGGCTAGTGACTGGCAGGTCTGATGATATCACTGTAGGGGGCCAAAGCCTAGAAATACAAACACAGTGACAGTAATACCTAGTCACAATAGACCAGCTTTTGGCCAAAAATCAAGATGTTGTTGATATGTGATTCTTGTGTTCTCATGGATAGGATAACTGATAAATGTATATGTCATCTAGAAAAAAAATATGCTCATTTAAATTTCATTTTACTGTTTTGCAATGATCAGGACATACTTAATATGAAGCAGAAAATACAGCTTAATATAAATGCTTATCGTCATAACATTTTATGTTCATTTTTCAAGAGAGGCAGAATGTTGTCTCTATATTTTGCTAGATCTACAACTTAAGTACATTTTGATAAATAATCTCAGTGTATTTTAATGTAGGAAAGAAGGCAAGAATTCACCTTTCACAAAGATGAAGCTCACTATTAAATTATTTGGGAAAGTAGTGTAACATTCACATTAATCAGGTAGTTTATTAGTTTTATTTTTAAGATTACAAGCTCATGAAAAAACACTCTCTACAAGACTGAATGCCAGAAGTGTACTAGTTAACTTTTTGAAGAAGTTGTTAACAATTATACTCCAGAAATCCTTTAGGAGGGGACAGAGGATGACATATGGTATTATTATATTGTGCATTTTTTTCTCTTCAGAGTAAGCAGTAGAATCTCTAAAAGGAATGATTAGAGATTATGGCTGCTTTAACAGGAGAAATTAATGGCAAGGTCAAGAACTTCCTTGGAGTGATCTTGTTTATTTGTAGGGTTTTGACATTTCAGCTTGTGCTGTCTGACACATTCCTTTAATGGCCTTGAATAAATAACAAATACAAGTTGGGAAAAGTCATGAACTGTAGATGAGAGCTTTGGAGGTAAAATTATTTAATAATTATAATAATAATAATAAATATAATATATAAATTATATATTATTAATATATATTATATAATATATATTATATAATATTATTATATTATATAATTTAATATTATTATTATATTGTATATTATATTAATATATATATTATATAATATAATTTAAAATAAATAATAATAATAATAAATGATAATAATAATAAATTTGATTTGGGACAAGGTAAATTATTTACACATTATTACGATGTTTACATTCATTGTTTCAGGCTCTTGAGGATGAAGTAGCAGTATTTGATTATCAGTGTTACTAAATGATATATAGAGAAATGTCTGGATAAGTACAGATATTTCCCTTGTATAGCAGTAGAAATTGGCCAGTATAAAAATCTTTGAGGAAAGAATAACATCAAATATATTCTATATCTACTCACTATCAAGCTCTAGACTACATTTTGAGGAGCCTAATACAGAAAGCACACTTTTCATTTTCAGACTAGTATTAAAAATGCTTATAGTAGCCACAATAAGCAGAAAGATGTCCTGATCTTATAAAGGAGTGTCTCTTTTCCTTATTATTTTTTTTCCTAACAGAAGTTTAAAGTCATAATGTTAGTCTTTAATTTCTTTCCTCAAGTTTATTTTTTTTCATTCTTTTCACTTTATCCAACATTTTTAGTATAAGATTGTACTCTGATTTTTTGGCCTTTTATTTGTTTTTCAGTCAATCTTGAAAGACAGTTATGTATATCCCTCTCTCCCTTCTTTCTTTCTTTCTTTCTTTCTTTCTTTCTTTCTTTCTTTCTTTCTTTCTTTCTTTCTTTCTTTCTTTCTTTCTCTCTCTCTCTCTCTCTCTCTCTCTCTCTCTTCCTTCCTTCCTTCCTTCCTTCCTTCCTTCCTTCCTTCCTTCCTTCCTTCCTTCCTTCCTTCCTTCCCTCCTTCCTTCCTTCCTTCCTTCCTTCTTTCCCTTTCATAATTTCACATTGCTAATCTGCTTGCCAAAGCATTCACTACTGGAATAAGGTCAAAAAACAAGTGCATCTTTTCATGTACACTTGCATATCAGCTGAGGTTTTTTTTTTTTTTTCATGAGGCTTTCCCTCATTTTTAAAGTATATTCAGTCTATTGACAAAAGAGCTTTATTTAAATGAGCTATGTAATCTTTACCAGCAGTCTGTAGAGCAGATTTGACAATAAAGAAATATCTCATCACCTAGGAGCTTTGTATATTGTACAGGTGTAACTTGGTAGTTGAACAGTATGAAAAGATAAATATTAACTGGATTTTGCTAATAAATCTGCCAGTCTTACAGTGCCAAAATCTGTAGAGTTGTTGTAATTGCCATTGTTTGAGTTGTAACAATGAATGGAACTGATAAGGCTTATGTCATTTACATAGAGTTTAGCATTCACATTGCACTATTGAATTAATATGACACACACATTGGGTCCTCTGATATAAGATTAGCATCATTTGAAAATAGATTGTAGATTTAGAAGTGACATATTATTCTTTGTTTGAAATGTAATGGTAATTTGCTTAGATCTAAAAATTGTAGTGATGTGATAGCAGTGACTAGTAGTTAATACTTCTGTTAGTTTCATTTTGGCTTGCTACATTTTGTAATAACCTCATGTCTCATGTTATGAGGGACTACTGCAGAATTATGAAATAATATTATTTTGAACCCAGAATCTGTATCACTTATATCGTCAGTCAAGAGTAGTGTCAAAAGACTTATATTCTCTGAATATAAACGAGAGTTGTGTTTTAATAGAAGAATTTAATGAAATACTCTTAGCATCCTATACTGTCAAATACATAGATAACTATGGTTTTACCTGCCAAACATAGCAATGAGATACCTAAAGCCTTTTGCAGATCTAGCCCCAGTCCAGTAATGTCAGAAATATACCTTCATGGTACACTGTGATTTCAAGTCTTCCTCCTGTCTTCAGGTGAATCCATCATTGCTAATTGCTAATCAAGTCTGGAAATTAAAGACTTAATATGGATAACCCCCTCCACACACACAAAAAAAAAAAAAAAAAAAAAAAAAAAAAAAAAAAAAAAAAAAAAAGAGAGAAAGCACAAAACTCCCAATTATCCCTGGGGAAAAAAAAAAAAAAAAAAGAAAAGAAAAGAAAAAAGTTGTTAAATGATTTGGTTAACATGTCAAAGGTACAGTGTGGCAAAGATAAAAATAATACATTTCTGCAGAGTTACATTCAGGAGCCTTGCTCATTATAGTGCACTTTGTCTTCCATCATTCTCTGCCTTCTTCACAGCACCAACTTCATTCATAGTATATGATTTCAGGTGTATATAAACCTTCAAAAGGTTTTTGAGAATTGATGATGTGCTGCAATTAATGTATTATTTTATGATGGTCCTTACTATGAATATCTGTAGTTCATTCGTGTTTACCTCAGCTGAATCCAGACTATTGTTCACTGAGATTTCTGTCCAGCTTCATCCTACCTCCTGTGGGGTGTTACACCCTCACAAAAAAAAGATTTCTCTTGCAGGAGGAAGGGGAGGGATCTTTTTCTCTGAGTGAGTTTCATCTAGTGCTCCATTTCTTGGTGACAAGATCATTGCTGTCTGTCTTGATATTTTTTAGCTTCTGTATTTCTGTGTGTATGGCTGACATCTCAATTGGTTATTGTTAATGTTAAATGGTTTAGGTTCATAATATTTCATCAAAATATGGTATTGAAGGGGGCTGAGTCTAGTGAGACTTCTTGGAAATGCTCTGCCCATCTGTTTCTCTCATCTGCCTCAGCTATGTATATTTTTCTATTCTTGCTGTTGCTTAGTCCATTTCTTCTTCATTTTAATATTCACAAATGTTTTTAGTCACTTGGCAATTAGCTATGACTTACCTCCTGTGTCTGCAAATGCTAGTTCTTTAAAACATCTCAATATGTAATTCCTTAGATTGTTTTCAGTCTGAAACAAACCTTTATTTGGAGCAGCTGTATCTCAAAGTCTCTTCAATCTTAATGTTATCTTCAATATTATTGTACTGGCAATCAATATTCCATGTTAATGTTCTAGGTTTTTGTGTTTTTATTAGATCTCCTGTTACTGTATCTTAGTGTAGCTCTGTAAAGCCTAAATTAGGCTTATGTTGTTAGAATTACACAAATTTTGATTAACAAGATCAATTTCTTAATCATATGTGAGCACCAAAAGAAGTATATTTATGCTGATACAGAGATAGGCACATTGTTAGTGACAAATCTCATCCTGTGCTGAAATAACAGCCATTATAGCAAAAATTAAGTTTCAGTGTTGTATTCTTGAAATAATGTATAACAAACTACTTTGCGAAGATGGTTTATATACAGGGTAAAGTTATACAGAGATAAGCATTCTCACTTGCTGGGAAAGGTTGATACATTAACAGTCTAGTCAAGTCTAGGAGCAGGGAGAGGCTCAAGAATGCTTAGAGTGGGACAATGTTTTTAAAAGTTTTAGCTGATTAAAATGAAAAATTTCCTAGTGGTTATCTGCAATCAGAAGTTTTCAAAAGGCGTATAATTTTCACCAGATGCTTTTTATGAAGTTATCATATACAAAAATTTCACCTCCTGTGACATTTCAGTCACCTTTGAACACTGTATCTAGAAAAGCAGACATCAGTACATTTTTTTTTAACAGGAGCAGAGTAATGTATTTTGCCTAAAAAAACTCACAGAAAAAGCAAACTGCTTGGGCTATCCAAACAATTTCAGCCTGGGGCAAACACCTGCCATGCACATTTTTTGATCAAATGTTTAAAGTTTGGCAGAATTAAAAGAGAATCTTCTTTTGAGATAAGAAGCATACTAGTCCTGCATATAATAATATATCTCATTTTAGATCAATTGTAATGTTTACTATATTTTATGTGATTCAGAATCTTGAGGTTTTATTAGATCAAATGTCTTAGATGCAAGTCTGTATTCTGAATGTAGAATACACAACATGAATAATTATAATTTTGGAAAATGAAATGTTACTCATAGAGGGTCTGATTCTCTCTTTATATTCTCATGTGTAAAACAGGAACAGTTATATTCAGATTAGTTGAATCTTACTAATTAAAAACATCTGTGAGGAGGATTAGGTTTGTAATCATAACCAAGTATGATGCTAGTGTGTAGTCCCTGGCTAGAACTGGCAACAGAAGCAGACCAAGTACTGTGTTGTTAACCACTGGAAAAGCATCATGACTGAGTTCCATGTGTTGTTCCTTTTGTATTCTTAATGGTGCCAGATGCCATTTGATGTTTAACCAAGTAAACACCCCTAGTTTTGTGTCCATTGTCAAATATGTCTATAATCTGCATTGGTCTAGTCCAACACAACTAGACTGTGCAATGAAAGATAAGCAGGCAAAAATTTTGTGTCCTTGTGAATAGCCAACCAATGAAATTAGAAAATATTCTGGTCGAAATGCAATACAATTGTTTTTTATCTATACAGCGTTTTCTATTCTTTTTCTTTAATGTTGATAATGTACTGGCAAACGTCTCTTTGTTTAAAATAACTTGCCCAAACTCAGGGGCCAAGTTTTTCTGGTACTAGTCTGACACTACAGCAAAATGAAGGTGCTCTTGTAGTACATGAAAGTATATCTGTGCAAGCCCAGCGTTGCTCCCATCTGTAATAATCGCAGCCTATGCTTGATGATGTGGGGTTTTTTATATGCTACTAACTGGAGTACAAGCCTTCTAGTGTCTTAACTAGTGACCAAAAATTAATGCTTGATGCCCACCTCTTCTTTCCTGTCATTGGCCATGCCAGCTAGAATGTGAACAGAGGCATGGCACATACCACAGTTTATCTTTTGTTTACTGTATAGAGAATCTAAATATTATCATAGCTTTAATTAATGAGGACCTAGAAACAATACTACTGGAATAATGTGTTTGGCTTGAATAGGCCTCAGCTTCATGTGTTACGTGATTTTGGTCCCAGTTTGATCCCTCAAATGAGAAATTTCAGATTAAAATAGTAGCTTAATTTCAATCTCATATTATAGCAAACCATGCATGAATTTACTGAAGTATCTGGACTTATCATAACAAAAAAGAAAAAATAATGATAAAGGTGTGAACAGAATAAGGCAACATGTTTGGTGTACCCCAAATCATAATCTAAGCTTTTTGTCTAGTAAAATAGCTATGGCAGCTAGTTCACATCTCCTTTTCTGAAATCTACATTGTTATTGATAAGTACCACATGCAAATGAGGAATTAAATAAATATAGAGCCATACATTCCACTCTGCAAAGCATGGAGGGGAAACACAACATGAGTAAAGAATAGCAGTAAAGCCCCAAAGCAGCAGAACGGTGAGGCAATTCCTTGACAGTAATATTTGTTTTCCCCAGCAGCTCACAAAGGTACATCTCCAGCTGCTGGCTCAACATCTCTTCATTGGTAGGGTGAGGACTGTGAGAAGTCACTTGCTGCAAAAATTGTTCCCTCCCATCCAAAAGAGGAAGCTCTTTGAAAGTGATTGCTTCTCCTTGCTGAATTAACTTAGTTTTGATAATTGCAGAAACAGTCGCTTTAACAGATTATTTTGTGGGGTCTAACAATTAGACCTGTATCAGCCCCAGCTGTGGGAGGTACAAAACTGACAAAAACAAAAATCATCTCCTTTTGAATAACCCAAATCTGAAGCTGTCATCTTTTTGTTTGTTTGTTTGTTTGTTTGTTTGTTTTCCTTCAGTCCTGTTCCTGTAGACAAATAAACATCAAAAACAAGGAGGCTGTCATACAAATATTTGGCTACTCTGCATGTTTCTATGCCTTCCGCACTAAAGATATTGTTACCTTCTCTGTCAGCATTTTGTTTAATGTGTTAAAAATACCCAGGAAATATCGTGTTTCTCTTATAGTGAAACAAAGCAACAAAAAATGAAGAATTAGCAGTAATGTCATTTATGCAAATCATGCATGCAGTGATTTCTTGTCTCTACTTAGAATTGTGATAAAAATTTCAAAGATAAGGAAAAGCTAATGAGTCTATTATATGACTGAGAAGAGAATCTAAGGGAAAAGTGTCATTGCCTATAGAGACAGAGAGACGATGGCCAAGCTTCCAAAATGTACAAGCTGATTTTGGACTAGAAGTGATCTTCAGCTGGATGACTTAGGATTTTATTACATTAACTATGGGTCTGAAGTAGACTCAGGAAGTTGTATTGCCCCTCCTATGTTAGAGAGTCCCTCAGTTTATTCAAAGCTTTCAGGTAACATTTGATCAAGCTGCTACTTTCCCACACAGACATGTATTTCTGATTGTGTGCATGAATGTTATTTATGTTGCAATTAATATTGTAAAATTAATAAATATTGAGTTTAGTCTCCATTATGCTAGGCACAAGAAAACATATTCAAAATATGAAATACATTAGATGCAGGATACTTTCAATAGTAGCAACAGCTACCATGTACTTGTAATTTGCAAGTGGTTATTTGGTTCTTTGAAATGAGAAACATTAGTGAAGGTCCTATTGAACACCAGCCATTACAAATTGTCAGCTTGATACCAATTGATACCAATTTTCAAATAGTCAAACCTTGAAACTTTTGAATGTATTTTTATTCTCTCAAGACAAAATCCTGGATAATCTTCAAACTTGATAGCCACTGTTCCCTTTCACCATTCAATAACAAATCTTTTCACATGCTCCCCCAACTTTCATTTGTCTCAGAACAACAATATATCTTGCAATTGTTTGATATTTTTACAAAATTTGGAATTTTGGTAATCCAAATATAGTTTTCTACTTCATTTGTTTTTCTGTTGGGCTGAATTAGGTTGTTTTATTTTAACATCACAAGTTGTTTTGCTCCTCTCTCACCTGCATTTTTTTTCAGACTCCGGAATGGTATCAAACAACATGAGATTTGAAAATACTTGAAATAACAACAGATCCATGGAAAGCTTGAGATTTATTTCAGGAAAAAAAAAAAAAAATATATATATATATATATATATATCTTAAAGTAGGAGGAAAGGAGCAGTAGCACTTGGAAATGCTTCTACAAATTGGAAAATGTATTCATATTTGGTTTCAGGTTTTGGCTGTGATTCAGATCAATATTTTCATATTTTCCCATTGAGTTCATCTACCTTCCCTCATGTTATTTTTAATATACACTGGCATGACTCAAAACAAATATGTACAAAAATCTGTTTTAATATTTTACAGCCTCATTTACAAAGATGCGGAGTACTCACAGCTTCCATAGGATCTAATGGGACTTGTGGAATCTCAGTATCTCTGAAAATCAGGCCATTAATTTTGAAAATGTGCATTAATTACTCTCTAGGCTGTAATAGCTCACCTGATATTACTATAATCTACATTCTTTTGAAAAAGTATATTTTTCACCTGGTACACTGCGCTTGCTCCTAAAAAGTAGTCATATCTTATCATGTAAAAGCTTCTTTATAACTGATCCAATTATTGACCTGTGGCATTGACCTTAATGAAATGTAATATTTCCAAAGGAATGGTACAATCCATTGTGTTAATCTGGTTGACAGGGATACTCTTGAAGGCTTCATGCTAACAATAGCTATGAAATTTATTGAAATAATTAACTTGATGAAACAAAACCATGTATTTCAACTAAGCAATAATTTAGGGAGTTTAAACTTCCATTTTCTAAATTACAGCTGGTCTAGAGTATGAAGCAATGTTTGCAGAATTTACCAAAGCACATGGTCTTTCAAAAGCATTTTGTGTTGCTAGATTTTCAGATCATATTTAAACATTTTTCTTCTGAAATGAGAGACATGCTACACCATGTTTATGAGTTACAAATTTTTGCAGATTAAAGAAAAACCGATACAAGTCTTAATTGTAGATTCTAGCAATAATTAATGTTAACAAATAGCAAAAGCCTATCGGGTAAGCATTCCTCCTTTGAATAATATCAATTATAACTCTTTGTAACAAATGCAGTTCCTACGGTAAGTGATATCTTTGCTATACATCTTTAGACAATCCTTTTTTTTAAGGAGTGTCACTCTCAGTAGCCGCATTCTGTGTAATTTAGTGCTGTTAGATGCTTTCATGTCACATGGTTATAGCTAGGTAGATTAATAGGAAGTTCTATCTGGAAATTTCTTTCCTGTTATTGTTCTCCCCGAGCAGTTGATGGCTAAGTTAATTCTCTTTAGTTTTGTCATGCACTAAAGCACACATTGCCAAGCTATGATAAGCTTTACACAGGGAAAAAAAAGGGGTGGGGGGGGGGGGAGAGAGAGGAAGCCCTTGTGTCCATCAAAGTCTTAAACTTGCATTTTAAAGTTTGGCCTGACCTGATGTGCATTCAAAAAGCTTCAAAAGATATATATATATATATATATATATATATTTTTTTTTTTTAAGAAAGGTTCAATATGTCCCGAGGCTATCGGTTTTGAGTTAAACTGGGTGAAGTAGAAATATTTTACTCATCAGCTTTGCAGTCACAGAGTTTGCCTCAGCTAGAACAAAACTGCTGAGGCATTTAGAGAAAATTAACCCCCCATCCTGGCAGCCAGATGTGACTGGTTTCTGATGAATGCACATGAGTGGGCTGAAAAATCAAGAGACTGTGAAATTCCTGTCAGGTCCGTACAGTGCAGAATGGGCTATTGACTGCTTTCTATATTTTCCTCCATCATTCTTCTTGAACACTGCCATTAATTTCCTCTCCTACTCTGACTTGGGATTTTTTCTTTTTTTTTTTTCATCCCCCCCCCTTCCTCCTTTTTTGCCTCTGTCCCCCCCTCCCGCCCCCCGGCTCCCTTTCCAGCTGTGTGTGCTGCAGAGCAGGATGCACAGGGCGCTGGCGGCGTACTTGAGCCAGCGTGGGCTCTACGGCCAGGCTGGGCTGGCGAGGATCCAGGCAGCCTCTCAGGAGAACGCTCAGAAAATATTAGCTGTGCAGGTAGGTGATTGCAGGGAAGTAGGAAAGATCATTCTGATCTAGATTGAAAAGCAAATGATGGGTAGTGTGATGAAGCATTAAAACCATATCCCATCAGAGTTTTATAAATTTTTAACCTCTTTAATAAACTGGAATTGCATGAAGGATGAATTCAGTAAGTTAGCACATATACCATGCATAGTTTGGGGAAAAAAAAAAAGGGGGGGGGGGGGGGGGGAAAAAAGGAAAAAAAAAAAAGAGATTAGATTTATTTCTCACAAACCTTTGAAAAGATTATTATAAATATATTGGATTATTGGATATAAATATTTGAAACACAGAGCGGCATTAGTATAGCTGCTCAGTTGTTTTAGAAAATGTTATTCCGTCCTGTTTTGTGCAAATATTATTTCCATGTTAAACAATATTGTCATTTTCATTGTATTTATATTTAATTTCTTTAGCATGGGACTGTTTTTAGAAGTACCATACCTTCCCAGCTCAGTTATATGATAACTTTCCCTTATTTGTAAAGAAGCAATGTTGTGGAGTTATAAGATTTAAGATATGGTTTCCAGAAATATATTGTTTTTCATTTTATGACTTGTTCCCCAGGTATATATATTTACTAGGAAAAATAACTATTATATAATATATGGTTTGAATGTTCTTGTTCTTTTTGTCTTGTGCAATGGTATCTTATTCACATTTCTGTAAAGCTACTCCTTTCAATCTCTTCCCATAGTTAATGGCCATAACCAGATGGCGTTTGTGAAGGGTTTTTAAAAGACTTAAAAATTTCTTTGGATTTATTCCTTGCAAAAGAAGCTATGTTGATGATGCAGCTTTAGTGCAGCATGTTATTATAAACCTTGATTTGTAATTTTTAACACTTGGGCTTTGTTGTATGATTGCGCAAGCAATGTTATTAAATTTTAATATTATACAATTGTACTTCCCAGTTAATACCTGATGCATTAAAGTAAAAGCTAACTTGAGTGAGTTCTAGAACTCCATTAAACTGCACCAACATCATGCTCAGATTTCAGAATTTCACTAGATAGAGAGGATTTTTATGTTAAAATTCCAGTTTTCCATATATTTTCTACTGCTATAAGAAGTAGAAAATATTATCCTGTTAAAATCAGAAATTCAAAAAAATAAAATTACAATAAAATACACTTGCTTTTTGTACACAAATATTTGAAATACTTTCTTGGATTTATGTTTTATGGATTTGTTTTATTTTCTTGTTTTATGGATTTGTTTTTGTGTTGTATTTGTTAAATATTGCATGAACTGTGTGCCAGTGGAGACAGGTAAGTGGAGAATTACACTTTTTTCGTTCACATTTCTCATTTAGCATTTGAAAAACTGGAAAAGCTGCTTTTTCGTTTTTGCTGTGGGATAGCTGTGAATAATTCTGTTCTCTCCTATGTTCAACTACTCCAATAGTGAGTGAAGAAAATAGGTGATTGATGTTCAGCCTAAAGCTCATGAATAATAATAACAGGGACATAGAACCCACAGGTGGCAGCTGGTTTCCTCACATATGAATCTTTACATTAGTCTAATGTTACACAGTATTTTAATGGATGTACTATGAACCTCACATATCATTGAACATTATGTCAATAAGTAGTCCATATTTTAATTAATTAGTTTTTCACAAGTCCTTCACCTTAGCATAATTTTTTCCATGTATGTCTTTCACGCTGAGAAGCCATGTCTGTAAATCTTGTCTTCCTGAGTAACCCAACTAATGACAGAGGTGGATCTAAGTTAAGCTTTAAGACATAAAGCCCTGTGGCATTTGGGGGTATTCAGAGCAGCTGAGACCTACCAGAGATAACATTTTGTTCAAAGTCTGGTAAAAAATCTGCTCCCTGCCCACTTTCATTGTCTGCGGCATCCATTTCTGACAAAGGTTCTGGTATTCTAAAATTCTTGCTATATTTTCATGCAGTTTGCCTGGAAAAAACTTACCATTAAAATAATGAACAAGGAAAGGATATAAAATTAAAATGGAAACTAGTTCAGCTATGAGCAATTACCAAGGTATTTGGATGAGTATTTCCCCTCAGAAAATATGACATTTTTATATTTTAGAGGTCTTGGCAATGATTTATTTACATGTGGACCAGTTTCTTTACTTTATCTGTGTCATTGTCAGATCACTCTATCCTTCTCCGAATTAAGTTCTTACCCTGATGGCATTCGGCATGGTGGCAGGCACTTCCAAAATAACATGACGGCCATTCCTCTCCCCTCCTTTCCTCTCAGCAAGAAATACACTTTTCTTGCTGTTGTTTCTTATGGCCGTCTCACATTATCATGTGAGGCTGAGGACCTGCTGTGCTGAGCTGCATGAGTGTGCAGCATGGAGGTGATTTCGGCTCATGAGCGCTTGCGTTCCAGCAGCTACATTGACTAGAGCAAACAGGAGCAGGTGAATCACAAAGGAAGAGTGAATTAGGAGAGGCAGTAGACACAGTACATTGACTACCTAAGTGTTTTCTAATATTTTACAGAAGCCATGACCTGGGTGCGATCCAAAGAAAGACTTAAAAGTAGATAATGCAGGATTGTTGTTCTTTTTTCTTTTCTTTTCTTTTTTTTTTTTCTATTTTTTTTTAACCTTTCCAGCAGGAACTTTTTAACCAGCAACACTCTCCGGTTACACACAGTGTCAAAGTTTGGGTAAAACTATGATGTGAAAACCAAGAGCTACCTCAGACTGGACGACAGATTGCACCAATGTTTCCTCATTGCTATTCTACACTGCTAGGCCTACTTTTAAAAGTCTATATTTGCCTTCCCATTGTTTCCAACAGTGGAGATAGACCATAGTACCTGTAAAACATCGTGGTCCAGAGGGAATAGCCATGGCCTAGATGAGACCATGACAGTGCCAAGGACATTAGTGAGGATTAACAGGTATCAGTGGAGTTAGTTATCAACCAAAACAAATCAAAATAAAAAGCAAAACCTTAGGTGGGATGCCACTCAATAGCAAAGTCCTTTAGTTAATGATAACTTGGAAAAACAAAGCAAAACAAAACAAAGCAAAAGATTATTGCAATTAAATCTCCCTTAAAGTAATTAAGTTGAAAAAGTAGTTAAATTAAAAGTAGAACTTCACAATCATGGCAAGTTCCTTTGGTGTGTGGTGTCTCAAAATTATTTCAGAAAGAATTTTATGTAGTACAAGTACCAATTTCTATCAGCACCAAACTGGGCATCAGTGCGAGATTTGCCATTGGTCGTTCTCCCTGAGAGTTAAGCAGGGATCTGAGCTTGTTCTTAATTGCAGGCTTCCCTCCCTATCATACTGCTAACAGGGGCCCTTGGCTAAGCTAAAACTAATATCAGATTCTGTGCATGTCCAATTTGGAGGTATTGGGAAGACAAAATATGTTGCTATGTCAGCTACTTTGTCTGTGAAGCTATCATACAGAAGTGTGTCTGGCAAGTGATGGGAAAAAAAAATAGTGCCATCAGCCTGGCACATTCCTGACCTCTCCTGAGAACTTAGCTTCACTGCATGGAGGAAGGAGGGACGAGAGGAAGCACACATCTTAAAAACACTTTTGAAATCTGGAGATCTGCTTACCAACCCTAAATTTGTAACTGTATTAAACTGAATGGGAGTGCTTAGGATTAGTGCAAAATGAGCAGTGTATCCCCAGCAGCACACAGCTCCTTGGAGGAATCTGCAGTCCCCAGAAACAGCAGCCAAGCTGATGCTTGCCATCACTGCCTTAAATGTCCTAGGGACAGAATTTTTGCTTTGCCATGCTTAGGGTGGCAAAGGCAGAGTGCCTCCTTAGCTATCTGTCCAGCTTTAGCACTGGCTGTAGACGTTTCTGGTCTGCTGTGCCTCACCCAACAGCAGTTTCTTCATCAGGAAATCATAACCAGAAAGCACCAGCTTCTGGATGCACCTCCTTTTAGATCTCTGTTCTGAATAAGAAACACCAAAAACATTATTTTGTATGTAGGAGAAAGTAGTAGAGGTGAATATATGCTTACTGAGCTCTTGCTGTGTGATTGGAGGTAAGACATACCATCCAAAACACCAACAATAGGAGTGTGAACCAAGAAGGTAGAATTATGGGAGTCAGCCTCTACTAAACATTAGCTTCTGCTTTCCTCATGCTAAGGGTCAGTAGTCTATATTGTACATAGTAGCATTAATAGTTTAAAAAAAAAAAAAAAAAAAAACAACAATAAAAAATAAAAAATAAATTGGCAATCAAATCAACTTCTACAGCAGAGATCAATTGCTAAAATTATTTATACTTTCAATTTTGGCTTTTTATCTATTTTATTTTTGTAGAGCAAAGTATAGGACTTTTCTTAAGCAAGAGTATTTCATCTTATGCTTGACCTTTTTCCAAGCAGTTTCCAGTTTTAAGAATTCCTTTGCAACTGCCTGATTGCAACTTCATTCTGTGAAGTTTATATATATGCCTAATGGCTCTGATAAGAGACTTTGTTTTTATCATGACAGTAAGACTTCTATGAGCTCCTCTGTAGATTACACTGATTCTTCAAAGAGAGAAACAAATACTATTGCTGAAGTCAGTGACAGTTTGCCTTCAGATAAAAGCTTCATGGAGATTTTTTCTTGTTGGTGTTTGAAGAAAAGTGACAGAGCAACATGGGGAAAATTTCATCCTCCCTGTAGGTGCTGTCTATATTCTATAGTTTGCTGGAGGACTTCAGACCTCAAAAATCCTCCTGAAATTGATAAATACAGTCTTAATCCATCAGTAAATTATAAAAGTAACTTATTTAGTATAAGAAACTTGAGAAGAAATAAATGAAACCTTTTCTTCCAAAAGTGTATGGGAAAAGTATTTGTTCAGTCAGTGACTTTTGTTTTCCCAATAACATTTTGGAGTTTCAATAACTTGGCTCTTGAGTAAGTTCAATTAGCTATCTAATTGCAAAAATGATATATGATGGCAGATGTAGCTTTATTTAGGATTGTGACTGGACTTTAACCCTGACAGTCTTCAATTTAGTTCACCATTTTAGATGATTTATCTTGACTATTGTTCTGTCAAAATTATTTTAGGAGCTAAAGTGCTATCAAAAATATTGCAGCTTTAGAGTATTTAATAATTATTATTTTTTTTTTTTTATGATGGTGGCACCACAAAGGTACCTTTTTAACCAGTACAAGATTACTGGCATAATTTTTAATACATCTGACCTTAGTCAGCCACTCACACTAGTGTAACATGGTTTGAAAATAAAATATCAAGATTTAGAATTCAGAAGCTTATTTCAGGAAGTGTTTTTTACCCATTTTGAGTAAGTGAAAATTGTTTCATAAGACAAAAAGGATCTGATGGATCAGACCACAGACTGTCATTTTGACTCCAGAATATGTTCATTATTTATAAGTTTTCCACAGCTTTACATTACTTCATTGATTAACCTGAAATCCTTAAAAACCTTTTGGCTAAATTTTAAGGTGTTATTGTTTAAAATAGTTCCACTGTATTGATATATGCTAGTTTACACTAGAAAAGAGTTTTGATCTATTTTAGATAGTCTTTATTTGGTCAATTTTTGTAGAAATTTCCAGAGAAAGGACAATTTTTGTCTAAGGCTTTAGGACTTCGCTGATCTACAGGGGACATCTCTGTGGATTTCTCTGTGCATACTATGTCTTACCTGAGGAAATGTTTTCCTAAATCTGCAAAATTCCCATGGTTTTCATGTTTTCATAGCTCCCTATTCTACCTCCACACAGGAAAGAGAGTGCAGTTCCACTAGGGCCAGGAACCATTATAACGTTGCATATTACAAGCAGGGTCTTTTTTTTTTTTTTTTTTTTTTTCTTCTTTGTTTTCTGAAAACCACTCATTCTTAACTTGCTTCTTATCTGTCAGATGGTAGTCAGTTTAAGTACATCTTCTGTTCTCTAACTTATTAACACAGGTGTGTTATGGTGTCCCCCAGGGCTGATGCTCTTCAAAATCTATGCTCTCTCTTTTATTTTTCTCTGTTATGGGTTGAGTTATCACAATTTATGCTGATTACACTCAGTTGTATCTTTTTTGCCTGCTGATTTCACTCTAGCAGTCTTGCTGTTTCTGCCTTGTCTTGGAGACATATGGGGTTAGATGACAGATAACTTTTCTTGAGGGGACATAGCTACACACCTTTTAATTAATTCTAAGCTTTTTTACTTTTGCTAAGCTTTTGTTACATTTATTCATAGTAAACATTTACAATTTTGAAATTAAATTTTGCTGATTTTATTATACATTTATGAAATATTATTTTTGTACAGTTAAAAGGAAATTGAGACCAAAAAGGCAGTTATTTTTGCTTCTGCTCATGGTAGTGATGTTTCTGAGTGGAAGAATTTGTTACTTGATCAATAGGTTTCTGAATAAACATGTAAATCAACATCCAATATATAGTTTCTAAAAATTCATGGTTGTCCTCTGAAACCCTTATTAATTTTGCATCATAACACCTACAATTATTCAAAATTTGATATATTTTATTTCAATTTTTTAAATCTTTTTTTGTTGTTGTTGTTTTTGATTTTTGCACATTCAATTGATAACCCTGAAAAGCATTCACCAAAGGATTTTGCTTATCGTGTATGTGTAGTGACAAATACAACTGCCCTGGAATAGACACAAAAATGTTCATAACCATGTATTTTGTTGTTGCACAATATGAGGGAATTCTCTAGTGAAGGAGTGGAAAGTAATCTCAAAATGAGCCCAATTCCAAAAAACAGTTACAGTCTGCTTGATTTCCTTGCTCATTTTCATGGTCTGTCATTTTAATTATCACATAGCAAAATTCTGATGTCTCTATTATGACATCACTTCCTTTTCACTTTTGAAGTGTACATTTCATCTGACACAACTCCTTTGCATTTAGTTGTATGTGCCACTTACACCTTACAGCACCTTGCTTCTTGTGCTTTATATTAATACTTTATTTTTCAAAGCATCATGTCCAAAGACTAAGATAACCTCAAATTTTCAGGCATGCACAGGAACTAACCTCAAATTTTCAGGCATGCACAGGAACACCTAAAGAAACTTTAACTGGCTGCCTCTTCTGTGGCTTCACTTTAAAGTTTCAGTAGATTAGTAAACAGGATAGGAATGAAATCGCTTAGAAATGAGAATAACACTTAAAAGCTGTAGTTTATATCAGGGAAGAAAACAAAAACAAAACAAACAAACAAACAAACAAAAAAAAGTAGGACATTTGTGTTTACCAGACCAGAATCACCACCTGAAGGACAGTTCTGCTAATAGACCGTCAGTGATGGAGGCTAGAAGATGGCCTCTGGAAACAAACAAATTGGTCTCGTATTTTTAAGATTAGTCTCAGCAGGATTATTGTTGTGATGAGTTATTTAGCTTGCTTGCCAGATATATATATATATGTTCTGTTTGCGCAGAAATATGTACCAGTGTTTTGAGTACTAAAAATTGTGACCTAGCAAAAATGGAACAATAACATCTAATCTAGGATATTTATTTTTAAATTTCTTTTAAAAGAAGAATTCCTATGAGTTACATTTCTTCACTATTCAGAACCACTTACTAGAATGCATCCTCATATGTTACCAGAATAGTTCTACTTGTTCACACTCTTACACTTTCTAACTTCCAAACACAGATATGCTGTAACTTAAAACATGCTGACTAATGGAAAGATATAGACCACATTTTTTAATAATGAAACACAAGGTTACAGATTTAAAAGATTTCTATATGTAACTGATATCTAATTTTACCTCTTGATGAAATGACTATACAATCTTCATTTCCCATTAAGCACAAATTATTCTCCAATTAAAGAGAATTAGAATTCAGAAATGTAGTCTATGAATTCATATTCATTTCACTTGCAATTCTGATAACTTACATTTGTGGGCCAAACAGACAAAACTGCAGTCACATCTGAAGAACTCAAAAACCTAAAATCTCTGCTGCTTTTATTGTCAGCAGGACAACTCAAATCAGTAGATCCTAAAAGACAAGAAGACAGAACCTCTGACTACCAGCTTCTTAAAAAATGATCCACTGAAAGATGTCACTGCTACAGTAATCTTTAAATCTTAAATTATTTTCTGTATATCCTTTCAGAGTGATTCAGAAATTTAGTTTAAAACTTCATAGAATAAAAATTTGATGAAACACTGGATCATGTATTGTGAAGTTTTCAAATAACATTGAAGTAGTTATGCTTGATGCCTTTTCCAGAACATGAAAACTACTGGATTACTTTTTCTTGAAGTAGCATAAATGTTAAGTATTGAATTAAGTAACTAGAATCTTTATAGAAGTATGTACGCACAATAATTTAAACAAACAGCAATAAATAAATAGTATCAAAGAATCTTAAAACATGGTGAGTTGGAAGGGACACACAGGGATTACTGAGTCCAGTTCCTGAATAAATAAAATGCAAGTACTTACATATTGAAAATTTTAAAAAATGTATAAATAAATAAAGTTTAATGGATCCTATGAAAGGGGATACTTGGCAACTTTCATAATATGGAATGCAGTCAGCTCTACCTATGGTTCAAGGAAGTCTTTCCTATTACACAAAAATAAGTTGAAGTAGTTCAAACAGCAGTACTTCACAATACAGCAATAATTTATTCAAGTTTTTGGTCCTTCCTAGTGAAATATATAGGAATCCCTGACTCTCCTTGAAGAGTTTTGGTTTGAGTAGATGTGCTATTAGATTATATCCTTTTATATCCAGGATAATATGGGAAAGTGCATACACAAACAAAATCTCGTTAAAGTATTTTACTATAGTTCTGTGAAAACTATATATTAGTTTGTTTGTTTGTGTTTTGTGTTGTTTTGTTTGTTTGTTTGTTTGTTTTTTCAGAGAAGTGCAGCCATTTCTCATCAATAATATTATTTTTCCAATATATGTTTTCTCCTGCTTTGAAGTAACAATGCTAAATAGAAGGAAAGCCATAGTTTTCTTAAGCAACACTGTCTAGAAAAGAGAAAACATAGTTTGAATATGCTATATGTTTCCACTAGCTTAACTGATACAAGATAACCTGTACAAGAATAGAGGGATCAAGTTTACAAATAGTTCAATTTAATACAAAATGCTGAGTTTTTGAGGCATTTGTGCAAAAGTAACTATACATATTGGGATATTGGCTTCAAGTTTAATGCCAAGATATATGCAATATTGAATCTCTATAGCTCATGAACCCCTCTTTCAAGAATTTGGCCCAAAATTACAAACCTTTTAGAGATAATTTGGATCATAAGATTCCTTTTGTAAGCTAAGTGAGAATGATTCTATCTCCATTCAGAACAAATGGTATGAATGACAAAAGAATGCAGCAATAAGCCAACAAGTAAGATGGCTATTTAGTTGTTATGTGTCAAAAAGAAAAGGAAGTGACACTTCTTAGATTTGCTTTTCCAGCAATTGACAGAAGCCTTCAGTATATGATTAAGAAAGGTTAAAGTCCATTTTTACAAAGACAAGATTAAGGAAGATTAAGGATTTACAAAGTTATAATATTGCTAAACAAACAAATACCTAACACTGGTTTTGTGAGTTAAAAAAAAAAAAAAAAAAAAATCTTTATCCAGTACACTGAGTAAAGAATCAGAGAAATGACATTTTAAATTAATGATTCAACCTTGCAACATCACTTTGGGCTATCTGAAGCTGAGTAACCTCCTTCTATCCATTTTAAACGTATATCAAAACACAGGTTTAATGATGAACTGTTTACATGTTGAAAGCTCCTTTTTGGCAGCTCTTCTGTTCTTGTCGTTACCTGAATTAATTATGGTAGTTCAGAACATCTCTAGTAAACATGCTGATATATCATAGATTATAAACTCATCTGCTGAACTCTTAACCATCATTGCAAAGTAGATTATTTTATTTAAAGACAGCAGTTTAAAAATTTAGACATTTAATTTAATTATCCTCTCCCAGAAGTATAAGAAGAAATCAGAGTCCTAGTGTGAATAGCATTATACTTGTATAAGAAAACTTACAGGAGCATTTTTTCCTCAAACTCAATAATTTTAGTTATAATCACTAACTATGTTTTTGTTTTACAGAAACAGTATGATTTGGAAAAAGAATAAAATTGCTTTTAAAGTACAAAAATAATTATGAACCACTTGAAATGTAATGTCTGTATTTTATTTCTCATCAGAATTCATTAGTGTGTAACATCAATAATTTAGCCCATCATTTGCCAACACTGACTTGGCTCAGTAGTTCAATCATGTAACCCTGTAAACTCACTTTCCATTAAAATGAATGTTGCTGACAAAGGATAACTAAAGAGATACTTCATTTATTAGCTAAAGAGATACTTCATTTATCAACATTTTTAAATTAGGAGTTTGGGACCACAGACACTTAGCTGGATAAATTATTCAAAGGAATCTTTGCATTAGGCCTAAAGATGTTTGTAGAATCAAATACAATGTTATCCAGAATTATAACTGCCTTTCATTTGTGTAACATGTAATTCACAGTATACTATTCCAGAAACCAACAGAGCCACCTGCAGAGAATCAAATGACCTACCAGAATGAAATCCTGACTGTCATATACAAAATTATAAAATGTGTAATAGTTATCCCATGTTTTGATTGACTCAATCAAGCATTTCCCATGGAAAACTCCTATAAGGAACTTCTTGCAACAGGCACTGTAATCTCCCAAAGTTGCATCTGTAGCATTAAATATTTTACATTATTTTACTACAAGCAGCCTCTTCAAAAACTACTCATTAGCTTCTCCAAATACATCCTTTAAGACCATTCAGGTTTCAGATGAAACATATCAGCTTGTTGCTTCTCCAGCCTATTTCCTAAACAACTATCCTTTTTTACCTGGTTTAATTTTCCAAACTTCAACCTGTTATTAAATTATTATTATTATTATTATTAATTATTATTATTATTATTATTATTGTTGTTGTTATTGTTATTATTATTATTATTATTATTATTTCTTTATTTTGCTGGCATATTACAATTTGAACATAAACTTTTTCTTTATAAAAAATTACTTGAAATGTGGGGACAAAGTTAGGAATAAAATAAAAACCTCTCAGATCATGTCTTTTGATGGTGTCTCTCTGATACATTGAGAAACCAATTCCTTCCTAAGGACAAATCAGTAAACATCTGTCATAGAGCCAACATAACAGGACTGTCATCTGACCGTGCACTCAAAGGGCTGATGCTGGTGGTACAGAAGGAAGGAAACAATTAAGGCTATAAGCAGAAAGTGAATAAAGATGTTACAAGACCAGTTTGTTGCAAAATGGGACATTGCTATCCATTCCACTTATTCTTTTCTTTGCGCTGGTGGTATTCTTAGCCTAGAGGCAAGAACCACTCTTTCTTTTGAGCAATGTTCCAAGTAAATTGTGTTAACGTCACTGTGCTCACAAGTTGTAATGCATTCTTAGCATACTCCAGGCTGAGAAGTAAAGGGTTGCATTTAGGTATTTGTTTCCAACCATTCCCATAATCATTTTTGAAAAGGGAGTGAGATATATTCCCTGGGCCTGAGCACTGTGGTAACTGAGCTTGCATGTGGTAGCAGAGCAGAAGTCTGCAAGTGAGGTAAAGGCCACTTTAGCCACTACAAGTGGCTAATTCAGGGGACTGAGAAGGTGTGTACAAGGACTATTTTTTGGGGAGGAGTTTTTTTTTATTTATTTTGTGGGGTAGGGAGTGGGGTGGGAAGGATATGCCTTAGAGAATTACTTAGAGAGTTATTCTTCAGAATAATTTTGAAGAAAATGAGAACAGAAACAGTTCTCTTTTAGTATAGTTAGACCTGTATTTCTCATCTCTGTGATATGCAGCACTGCTACAGGTGTATGCAATCTGTATCATCACTTGATTCAGCACCAGTTTTGGTGTTCCTATGAGTAGAAGATGCAGGAAGAGCAATTTACTTCTTATTTACTCTCCTCCAAAACCGTGATGGGTCACAGAAGTTTCACTGAGTTGCTTTAGCATGACAGCTTGTCACAACTATCATGGAATTTTAGTGGAGCATTTTAATTATCTATAATAACTGCAGAAAATCCTCTTTTTCATTTGGCACAGATTTTCAAAGCCACCAGTTTAAGTTTTGTTACAATTTCTGAAATAAGAAAATTAAAGGGTACACAAAACAAGAAGTTTTTTAATGCTATGCTTCACTCCAGTTAACCTTCAGGGACTAGGAAGCCTTGCAAAATAAAATACACACTTGAATTTGGTCCCATTAAAGTTTATGAAGTTATGATGAAGTTTATACTGGCTTCCTTGGATACTGAGCTATTTTCTTCAGGATAAAGGAAGAAGAATTTGAGATAATATACATATGCTCACTATTTTGCCTTGTAACAAAACTTGCATTCTGAAAGCTAAAATTACATTTTTATTTTAAAAGTAAGTGTTGTGGTGATAGCTTTGTTATAATCTTGATGGCCTAAGAACATAAACAAAGGAGATTTATAAGGAAAAACATTATCTTTTACTATACTGGAAAAGAAGACAAACTTTTGAGCACACTTGCTCTTCCTGTTAGCATTTTTTCTTGTATCTATCATATCTGAAACAATGTTGAGCGTTGTTATGTTCTTAGTTTCAGTAGTATATTCATCAGTACTCTATCATTATGTTTAAAATGTACATATATAATTATGCAGCAGAGACTATATACTGATCTTTCTTAGATCCTAATATCTTATTTAACTCAATATAATAATCACTCTCTACATTCAGTACTGACTCCTTTGACCTATACAGATGATGAGTCTAACCACTGCTGGTGTTACATTATTACCTTTCTTTTCCATTTATTTCTCATTCTTTTTAATTCCTACTTCTTAACAGGTAGAATTTAAATATCAGGAAAATTTAGAGGAGATGATGAAAGATATTATTTGCCTAGATAGGTAAGATTAGTGTTTGAGATTAGAGACCTCAAATGTGGTGATGCAGTCTTCTGAATTAACTTGCAACTTTTCCTTGCTTTCTCTAATTTTCTCAGTTTCATGTGTTTTGAAGATAAAATGCCAGGTGCTGTCTTACTTCTATTGATCTTCTAAGAGCTGATTTTTTTCCTGTATATAAGCCATTAGAATTTTTCATTGTTTTATCGTTACTCAAACAGCATATAATTCTGGAACTCAATCTGTAATAGTCTGACAGTGTCAGTGTCACCCTGACAGATACGATGCTCCCCAGTAACCATTCAGGTTGAGAAGTCATGCACTTCAGCTTCTCCAGTATAATTTCTGCTTTATCAAGATCAATGTACATAAAAGTGGCCTGCATTTGATCTGGAATAATTTTTAAAAGTTTTTAAGTAGAATTGTGTCTTGGTATAGCAATTTGCTATTAGGCAATAATAGAGATTCTTCCTTTTCAAAACTAAAATAATCTTTTATTGGAACAAATTATTGACAGATGATTTTGGTGCACAGTCAACTTTCTTTGGGGTTAAGAGAAATCTATGAGATATGTGTGCATTCCTTCTACAGCAGCATTTGCAATTTTCTGTCTTTCCTGTATGGTGGAGGCAGCTGGCTTGGACAAAAATGTCCTTGCAGGACATGATGAAGAGAAACCAAGTGAGCCACTGCTTGACTTTCGCCCTCCCTGCCATACTTCCTGACCTTGACAAGTATGATGATTTAATGTCTCTTTTCAGAGACTAAGAATGTATTTGCAGAGTTGTGTGTGGATATATAGATCTTCTAGCTGTTTATAGGTTAATGCAGAACTTTCCTTTCTTGAGCTTCCATGTGTGCTACAGGGACAACAGAAGAAGTAGTATCTGACAGTGTGGAAACTCAGAAGGATAACTCCAAGTTTACTGGAAGGTCTTGTGAAATTCACAAGAAATTCGCATGGCAAATTTTGGCAAAAATTCTTTTCAACCTGTTTTCTTCTGTCTGTTCCGGGATAGGAAAATAATAGGAAGGAATATTGTTTAAGTTTATTCTGCTATTATAGTCTTCCCTACATTTCTCATCATGACCATTGTTGGGAAAAACAAACAAACAAACAAAACAAAACAAAACAAAACAAACAAACAACAGAAAAACAGTGGTTTAGATGCGCCTTTGGTTTGATTCCATGTTGCTGTTCATATGTTATGGTGTTATGGAACAATAAGAACCTCAACACTGATGTTGCTGGCTTCTAAAGCAATATGTGTATTTTCCAATTCGACATTCACCTTTTATTTATAGTTATATTATTATTATTCCTATATCCTTCTCTATACTTTCCTGATTATCTTGTCAATTTACTGTATCTTCACATATTTCAAGTATTCTGTATCTCTGTCAAGGAGCAGTTTGCATTTTTGCCCCCTTCCCCTCCCCTTTTATTTTCCCACCAGAAATCAGCTTAAGTTATTTATTTTTGAGGAACTCTTTCCAAAGTTACTTTAAATTATTTTACTAAAATATGTGGGGACAGGTTTGTACAAAAAGTCAGTTATAACTGGATTTGTATCACACCTAGGAAGAAAATGATTCTCTGGGAGTTAAGTTTAAAATACTCCCAAGTTATAATATTTATCAAACAATAATAGTTATTACATCTTTAAGCTAACAAGTTTGTGGATAAATCTCAAAGGAAATTAATCTTTGAGTACTTTTTTAGGAGTTATTGTTTGCCTACAGGCGTTTTGCTAGGCTTAGTTTAAAACCGGACAGAGATCATTCCCTCTTGTCTTTTTTTCCAATTCTTTCCTTCAGTAAATGACTCTTTGTAGGCCT